>NC_142378.1:9660000-9960000 GCF_059441005.1 Hippichthys cyanospilos | reverse complement strand
GAGATTCCCGTTCAATAAATCAAATGTCAATCGATTATTAAGCCTACCCATACTGTACATACACACAAAATACAGTTTCCAAGTGTCCATTTTTTTAAAGAAGGGCGGTTAGTTATTTTTGTAAGGAATTGAAAAAATTGAGGTCAGCTATATGGTCTTTATCAAGCGGTGGTTTATGTTGAATTGCCACAATTGAGCTCATTTCTCTAAGCCGTACCAATAAACCAATTTGGAACTGTCATTTGTGTCAAGGTCATGTGAAAAATCAATCTGTGTGTACGCACCCGAATTCCAGGCGCCACTTTCCATGTAACGTGGCAATTCCCTTTGTCTTAATGCAAAGGGATGCTCAGCGTGTTGAAAATGAACAATGGTGGGAAAAATACCCCATAAGCCCATTGGGCCATTTAGTTAGCAGAAGCCATGTAAAACAGGCCTGTTTAGGAATGGAAATCGAATTAAAAGACATAAGCTCGGTGGAAATGAGATTTCCCGAAAAGGGACAAAAAAAAAAAAAAAGATGGCGCAGACTCGGGCGGCCGCGTTCGTCGTGCGATGCAGCCAACTCGGCGGCGCGTGTTTACTTTTGGGTTTAACGCCGGCTAAGGCACTATTGACGGCCAGTCAAGTAACCTCACCAGACCGTTTCTGGTTGGACACTTAGGCGATAAAAGGTGGTCCTCTGCATCCCCCCTCCGACGACAAGTGACCGTGGAGGGATACAATGTCAACCTGGCAACGCGGCCTGGCTCTGGCAACCGAGATCAGTGTTTACCTAAAGGCTCAGGCCGCTCGGGCCACAGCTCACCTGCCGCCCTCACGGCTCCCCATGAATGGCCACATAATCCTCCTCAATAATCCGTGCGAGCTTCCCGGGCCCAAAGTGCACCCCCCTTACACTCGATTAAGAAACACTTTGTGCCGCCGGCACTTCTTCCATGGCAACTTTGCAATAGAGAGTTTCCACCCACCCCATTTTTACACAGTCCCTTTTCAATGTTTGCGCCTCTCTTCCTGCCTTACATCGCTCAATCACTGTTTAACTGACTGCTCGGCGACACAGCCTCCATTTAGTGTATCTTTACACATCTTTAGCTGGTTACAGAAGATTAGCGTGATAGTAAAACGGACGAGCGAGCCGCAGCCCCATTGGCTGAACCGAAATGCTACATCAAAGTGAAAAGAGCTCGTTTCAAAAATACTATGAAAAAAATTGAACTTCAGATTTGTATGTTGCATACAAATGTGATCTTAGTTTTTTAACATTGACATTGGGCTTCGAACTTGTTTGAGTTAGCTTAGTGACATAACATTTTAAATGAACTAAATGGCACCTGCTTTGAGCATCGAACATAAAACAGCAGTAAAATCCAATGAAATGATTCACTTTTACACAGTACACATACAGCATGATTTAAACATTTCATTTTTTGGCCATATCGCCCCGCCCTACGTTTATATCATCCAAACAAAAACAATACATGTTTACATTTAAATTTGTGTATTAAAAAAACAAATATTCAAACCAAACAACTGTGGAAAAAAAGCAAAATAAAACAAAAACTGATTCAAAAACAACACAAGTTATTCCTAAAATATACTAAGATGAATCATTAATTACCAGACAAGATTAAGAGATGTTTGCACCGTTTGTTTATAAGCATTTTGTAACTTGTTTTACTGTACATTGGACCATATTGCCCAACCATTTTCAGTGACTGTTTTTTTCTACAAAATTGTTGTCAATAATATTTTAACTTAGTTTCCTTTTTAATGTTGTATTAATTGTGAGTTTATAGGTTTGCATTAAAAAAAAAAGTAATTATGCTGAAAAAAGAAAAAGAAAATAAATGAAGAAGATGGAGAAATATAGAAAGGAAATTACTGGCATTGTTTCATTTACTGTATGTCTCATCCGGTATGCTAAGTGGACCCATAATGATTATGCACGATGCATGATACTATGCCATTAATTTTCTTTCCATATGTCTCATCTTCATCTCTTCTTTTGTCTCTGCAGAATTACATTAGAATACAAAGCAAAAACACAACAAAAACAAACAAAAAAAATGTATATTGAAAAGAAAAGATTAATTGTACTTTCTTTCCTTGTTTTAATGACCTTTGCATATTTCTGCACTAATATTAAATAGGGACTAAAATTAAATATTAGACCACCCCTCCCAAAAAAAACCTGACATACATTCCGTATCATCGGAATCGCAGTCTAGCATTTGCCTGTGTGTGTAAAAGATTAGCACGATCAGAGATGAGTCACAAAATGCAGACAGCGCATCAGGGGGATGTTTCACCATGTCACAAAAGACCGATTCATTTGTGACGTCTCGTGCGGGGCGACGCTTAGGTCATCTTGAGAATTCTTGAACGGATGAGATCACGCAGTCGTCGTCTAAGGGCACACGCACGAACACGCACGCATATATTAACGTATACTGGACCACCTAAGAATTCACGCTTCCATCAACTTGAAGTTTTAAATCTGCTCATAATTTATAGCTCTCACACACAATAACAACCTTCGCTGTGTGTGTGCGTGTGTGTTGGGGGGGGGGACAAACAAAGGTCAGTAACCTCTATGACTTGGCTAAAATCCCCACGGGCCCAATTCAACGGAACGGACCCCACAGCGTAATGGAAAGAAGGCACGGACATAATGAACACAAAGGGCAATTGTGACGGCGCTCTGGAAAAGGAGGAGGCCCCCGGGACAGTAGACGTTTTGTCGGACCGAGGCGAGAAGCGCGATTTGGACTCGGGGCTCAGATAAGATTCATGCGGGAGGTGACTGTTTACATTTCCATCCTTTGTTTGGATGGGACGGCGCTGACTGAAGTGCGGACAAGTGTCTAGCATTGGCCAAATGTAGTGGCCTCTACATGGCAAAGGGTCACTTGACTTCCTGTACGGTTTGGACAAGAAGTACTTGGGAGTTGCTGGTGTTATTCTCATCTCACCGAAAGCGAAGTATGACAATGCTGCTAGAAAGGGGAAACGTTCTCCCTTTTAATATAGTATCAAAAACAGCAGTGTAAAGATGAGGCACGGATCCCATGAGACAATGTGTCTAGCGAGATGTTTCATTTGTCATATAAAATATTGCCTGATATACATTTTCCCGTTTTCAAAGTTTTCATTTTATTGAGCAAAATTAACATTTAGAACAGGAAAAGTGCTCTCCCTTTTATTACCATATTAATAACAGCAAAATCAAGAGATGAGACGCATATTCATAGAGACAAGATGTCTCACGAGATGTCAAAATTTTTAATATAAAGCTTTTTGATAAAATTGAGCAATTTGCTTGGCAAACGTAAACAGAAACAGAAGAGTCACTTTTTTTTCAGATAATCTTTCAGCAGTAACTGAGCTAGTATATCAAAATTCATTTAGCGGGTGTTCGCTATGGTGGTTGGCCTAGTTATTGTTTCAAAGATTATAAACTGTCTTTGTCTGGTATGCCAATATTTTACTATATATTTCTTCTATTGGAAAACCATTAAAAAAACATCACTCTACAGATGATCTGAAAGAAATATGAGCAGCCTGTATTTCTCCAGCAAAGCCGCTTCTACTGAGTATTTTGCTATGTGGACAAAAATAGAAAAATATTTTTTAAGAAAAAAATTGGTGAGAAGGTCACAAAAGGTCAAATTAAAAAAAAATCCACTTAATAATGAATGACCAAATTTTATAATTTTTTTGGAAGTCAATTTTTTTTTAACTTAAATTTAGATGTTAGTCAGCTCTCCTCCAATGTTTATTTTTTCAATGACAGCAACTTCAGACCCACATAAACGCAGCGAAACTGTTGTATGGCGGGCAATAGAAACCTATGATAATTAGCTAATGTGTGCAAAACCCCAGGTAGAAATATCAAAATTGTATATAGTGTTACGTCCCAGTCTAGGGTCTAGGACATAACATGCGTAATGGGCCGCGCCTTCCCCAACTCCCAAGCAGCCAGCCAATAACCCAAAGGTTTGGAAAACAAAAGATACATTTATTTACAAAAGGGTTACTAAAAGAGTGGAGCAATTAACTCAGGGTGAACCAAGGCCAAAATAACAAACAAAACGATCTCTGCAATAACCAAACTAACCTAGCAAACAAAACAACAAAAAGACAATAAACTTACCTCCCTAGCTCCAAAAACAGGAGGAAAGAAAATGTACAACAAAAACGGCGATTCACCCCTACTGCTCAGTTTCACAACAATTTGGTACAAATGCGTGGCTGGTTGGAAGCGAAGGAGAGACTCGGGTTGTCTGCCGTCTCCTCTTAATATACGGCAGGTGTGCGACCTCCAATCAGCAGCAGCCAATCGTGGGCCTTTCTTGGAGCTGACCAATTAGTGCACTGCTGGGGCACACCTAAACAGAAGATGGCAGGAGACACAGGGAAAAAAAAGAAACACAACAGAGAGCAAGACCCCGAGTGACCCCACTCGTAACAATAGATATTAAAAATTAGTAACAAAATAGTATAGTATAAACTACTTATATATTAAATACATGTATATAATTAAACATCATAAATAAAAAATATGTACAAGGAACAATGACATTTTATTTACTTTTGGAATGATGTGACTTGAGCTAGTCACAGATATATTCCCTCGCGAGGGTAGCCTAGCCTAGCCTTCTTCGTATTTGATTATCTCCAGCATCGTTTCCATACTAATCATCTTCTTACTTCTCCCTTTAACATCACTAGTAATATTGGAACACAGAGCTAACCAATTCAAGTTTGAAATGAGCACGAAAATGCGCAATAAATATGATATTGTAAGCACTTACACAAGATTAAATCTTCAGCAGACCAGCATTTTAGGGACACAGACCCTAGAGATGTACGAGCTCGGTGTGACTCGCACAATCATACGCATACCGACCGCCAAGTTTGAATTTTGTAATCGTTGATGTCTTAGAGGGGGAAAAATGCTGTAACAAGGAAGGAATAAACTTAGGATTCCACTTCGTAATGTGAAAAAAAGAACGTAAGCTAGCGACGCCGTCACCTGGGGGTTCACTGTACCTACAAGACTCAAAATTCTTACTGGACCGAAGAGGAGCTCATCATGAAGCAAAATCAATCAAAACCTGTCCTAATGAGATTACATTAAGTTGTGAAGAAGCATTGTTGGGAAAACTGTTGAACTAATCTGAAGATGGTATCAGACTCATCATGGGTTAACCACAGTGACAAGTGTTGATGTGCTTGCCAGAGCATCTTCCCGCCCCACAAGCTCAATTAAGATCTCCATAAGAGAGGAGGAGAACAAAGCTGGTGTGTCCAACAAGAAGGCAAACAAATGCACACATTGCTGCTAATGTCCAAAATCAGCCCTCCTCACTATTTATTGCCTTCGTTCCCAAGACGCAGTCACACTTGTCATCGTGCGCTGACCAGTGCCACGCCCTCGTCCACAATACAAAATGTGTCTGTGTGGTAATGTGGGGGATTTGGAAAAAAAAATGAACAAGACGGGCTCTTTTTATTGGGAAGAAAGACTAGAAATGATGCTTTGTGCGCATCCGTCGCTGCGGCACATTTGACAGGTCTGGCCCGGCTGCTTTTGTGTGTCCGGCATAAAGGGGATTGAGGCAGAAACACAAACTCAACTAGTATGCCGTTGTGGCGCTGGCTATTAGTCAACGTGACGGCCTTTGCAGATGCTAATGGCGCTTAGTGTGTCCCGGTATGCCTCCCTGCCTCCAGAACGTGGTCGTGTGATAGCACAAAGGCAAACTGACGGAGGTTGACTTTCGACCCCCCCCTTTCCCTTCCCCTTTTCTTTTTGCGACTGCTACATAGTAATTAGACACTTTTCCTTCTGAACAACACACTGCAGCTAAATTGTCACACACAGAAGAGGCATGTTAATGAGAAATTGGTCATGTGATGCTCACAAGCAAGAATCCAATCTATGTAGTTTTCAAAATAATTATAGACAAAAGATTGCAAAATAAGTTTAGAATGCCTTCAAAGCTTGGCCGTTGATGTCATATTTTCTAAAATACAAAGTTAAACTATTCTCTCTGTGCCTTTATCAAGACACACCGCAAAACAATATACCAATCAAAAGTTTGGAAATACCTTCAAAGTGACATTCTCGCACTCACTGAGGTCAACAAATTCAAGCTATCGACAAGAAAATGCACAATGGTGATCTAAAAATCAGTCCACGTCACAAAATTCACTTAAAAAACAAGAAGTGCAAAACTGGTGAGTATATTCCTATGAGTTTAGTTTCGGAGTGTAGTGTCCCAAAACTTGTTCTATTTTATGATGCTTGTTGTAGTTAGCGGGTGTCTCAGTAACAGAGCTGTTAGCACGTCCCAAGTTCACATTTCAATTCCAGCTGGCTCAGGCCTTCTTGTGTGGAGTTCACATGTTCTCCCCAAGGCTGGGTGGGTTCTTCCCAGGCATTATGATGTCCTCCCACACTCCAAAAACATGCATGGCAGGTGCATTGGGCACTCTAAATTGGGTGGATGAATGGACGTTCAGCCCTGTGTGCCCTGCAATTGGCTGGCAACCAGTTTAGGGTGTGCCCTGCCTACTGCCCATAGACAGCTGGGATAGGCACCAATGACACCAATGACTTTATTATTAATCTGCAATGTAGACATTTATAGATGTGATAATAAGAAACATTAAATTTGAGGATATTACCAAACGTTTGACTGGTGATGTATAACTAACACTCAGTAAAGACAAAGATTGGAGAAGGTCTCAAACCCATTCATTGCCAGCTCTGTAAAAAATGGAAGTTTGATGCCTATTCTCGTCAATGGCAGTGAATGATGCGAAATTGCAATATTATTTATCTACAGCTAGTGACGCATTTTAAATGTCAGCAATTTGTAGTGGAAGGCTCATTCACAGGGTGCGCAGTAAAAACGGATCTTCAACGTCTATAACCGTCAGTGGCAGTGAATGAGTTCAAGAGTAGTCTGCGACCGACAGTGCGTTTTTTTTCTCCCCTCCAGGTAGAGATTCCATCTCTTCTCACCAAAACAGCAGATGGTCCATGCTGACAGAGACCATCAAACCTTAAGGCAGCCCTCCATTCACATCATATGACGGTGATGAAGACTTGCACGTGCAGTCTTTCCCATGCTGAGAAGGCCACATCAAAGCATGTGCTGGTATGTAACCGGCGGGCAATGGTCAAAAGGAGATAGCATAACAACAACATTTCCCATGAAAGCGAGAAGGGGGACGTTACTGGAAAAACAGTCATTTCCACTCACTATGACACTCCTATTGTCCAGATAATGCGCAGAACAAGCGGGCCCTTCATTCTCATGTACTGTCACACGAGATGAGCCAGCAGTGTAAAGCGCGCTTAATCGCTGATTAAACAGAGGCTGAAGAAAGTCAGACTCGAGCTGGTAATGCAACTCGCGGTCTTGTGCCTGGCTGGCGCTTCTACTCCCGTATCACCCTCGGCTAATCTCCCTTGATCTGCCCGGAGCACAAACTCAAACAAGCAACTTCCATGAGCAAACTGGCACCGGTCGTTTGGCCACATGCGATCTTTAGGAAACCTTCAGTGGATTGTTCTCCAACGAGGGGGCCGGATGACAACAAAAGCACAAACTGTCCACGGCGAGAAGATTAATCATTGTGGTTTGGACCTTAAGGCGACACTGTCCTAAGTGTCCATTTCAGGTCACGACAGAGGTGACAAGTATGCACGTGCTTTGCAGTGAAACCGAATCTCACCACGACTTGTGTGCAGAACCTTTGAAGGAGCGCGGCTGCTAAAGGATCTTTTTCCTAACAGATGAAAAGCGCACGCTTGTTAGGAGAGATGAGAGTACCCCGCCCCTCCGCTGAAACAGTAGCACAGATGTGGAGTGCTGAATAACAAGAGCTGAAAATGGAATCACATCTAAATATGTTTTTTTGAGGAAGGACTTGGACATGTGGTCAGACGTTATTGGACCTAATAAAAACTACACAAAATCATATTACAATACAAGACGGGCGCTATATTGTGGGTGTAACAAGGACCGTTTTGAACTGCAAAATCTTTTTTGTTTGTTTTGCTTCAAGGATGCGAGTGTATCAAATCAAATTAAAACAATTAACTCCACCATGTAATATATCAAGATACATCATTTTAATCATTGGAGTGACAAAGCTTAGAAGGAAATGACACGTTTACAGTAGGGCTACAGCCATAGAGTATTTTGGTATTCAGATTGTAGGATTGTAGGAATAACAAATTCATTACCATCAATCAATTATTATCACTTGTGAAGCATTATTGTTTTTTAATCTCTATCTTTTTGCTTGCTGTATGATGATGAGTTTTTAATGCATCGGGCTTGTTGTGCTTGAGTTGATGGGGTTTGGAAAACGGAGGTCAATCACACCCTTAAATGAACACTGATTAGATGTCATTATATTTGGCATTATCTCTAATTGTAGGTGGAAGGACAAGTTCAGTATCAGAAGGAAGACGTGATAATGAAAGCGCATGTGTGAATCGTTTGTCCGCTGAATGGAACAATTATCTTTAAAAACATTCCAATTGCACCTTTAGAGTGATATGCAAGCTTTGTAAGAAGGAACTTACCACAGAAGCAGCTCAAGTTTAGCCCACCGCATAAATGCAAAGCACCCGACTGCCACCCTCTGTGTATCAAAAAAAAAAAAAAAAAAAATCATCTTTTGTGGTGAGTGGGCCCCTTTGCGAAAAATACTCCAGCTGCATTCCTCAATTACCATTTTGGCTAGGACATGAATGTTCAAACTGAACACACACACACGGCCAGCATTTACAAAGACAGCATTGTGTCATTTACACAAACATACATCTCCAGATGGGTTTTTAAGCTCCAAAACAGCATTGCCCTCAACACGGGTGGCCAAATGAATTGTGAACACTCCGTCAGATGTAACCCCCCTTCTTTTTCACACTGTACACGGATGAAAAAAAAATTCAGAATCCCAACCTTTAATTGTCTATTAACGCAGTCAGACAAGGTGGCAGGGAATTAGGGAGAGATTACGACACCTAATGGAGGCATTAAGGGGGCCTGTGTGGGGGCACGCTGATAAGTCAAAGGAACAGGTGTGGGCTAGAATGAAACATGACCTGAGCGCCGCCACTGTGGCACGCGGGCCTCCGCAGGCTGGGCTCAAGCGCGACAGCGCGTGATCCGAGTGTGACCGCAGGACGACATAACTCTATCCGGGCCAATCAGAGCAGGATTACCAACATCTGTCCACAGGGATGAAAAGGACTTTAGGAGGTGTAAGGAAAGTAGGCTGCCGACTGCGGGATCATCAAAACATGGGAAAGCCCCCCGCTCAGGCTTCAAAGCTTAACTTGTTCAGATGTGGCTGACGATAACGGTGCGACGCTGCCTCGTGGGCTGCTTAGTGCGGAAAATAAGAATGCATTTGCATGTTACCAGTTGGCCAGAGAAGTTAATCACTTGAGGGTGTAAGAAATTAGACTTGAGGGATTCTAGGTAGCGAAAACAAAAGGTTTTATTCCCCCACTGGGATGTGATGGGTGGGAGATTTGATTAAGGTATGAAGACAACCGAAATGAAACCAGACACTAATCCACTAATGATGTTGGACACTTCCTCTGTAGTTTACTGGAAGACAACCTAACCTGAGCCCTATCCCAATCTTGTGGGAGGGTCAATTTAGAAAGAATTTGACTCACAAAGGGACGGTAGGCAATAGCGTGACAATAAGTGAACAGTAAAGACTGCATTCAACTTCCTCGCCATCGTTAACCAGAATCTTCTTTTTTGAGGAAGTTACCATTATATTTGGCCAAGAATTCGGATGTTGATGAGATGTAGCAACTTGAAGGAGATCTGCCATATCTGCCATATCTTTCACGTTTATAGCAGTGTTCTCAAGATTCAACCATCCACTTGTTACACCATTTATTCGATTCAGGTTCATGACTCAAATTCACACAAATTCTGTCATTGCCCACCATATCTGGGATATTTTTTTTTTAGCATATGGCAAAAGTAATCACAACAATAAAAAGAAATTTTACTTCATACTATCATCTCGGTGTATATTTAAAGAATCATGCATGTTAAAACACTTCTCCAAATTTTACAAAAACAATGTTGTTGAAGGGTACTCAGGGTAGGCAAGGGTTTTCAAAACATGTAAAGAGTGCACTCGGGTTGGGGGGAAAAAGTTGACCAAATCAGGTAGTCGACAAAAATAAGTCAGGTAAAATCACGTGTCGAAGCTCAGGTGGAACCATGATTTGCGCCACTGTTTTCTCCACGCACCTTTCTTGCAGATGTACACAGCATGTAAACAGTGTCGCAATGGTGGCAATAGAGTACAACTCCCCCCAAAAAAGGCAATACAAGTTCGTGATCATTTCAGATTAAAAAAAAAAGGATGAAAAAACTAAAATAATGGTGAATTATTGCAAAGATTATTGCAAATTATTGCAAAGACGGTCTTGTCACATACTACTTCAGTAGTTTGTTAGGATTGTCATTAAAGACATTCCCAACTAATAATAGCATGAGTATTGTAATATCTGAGAATATAACTATAAAACAATGTATAGTGGCTCGATTTTAGGTGTTCGAATGTTAAACAGTCCGGGGCAGTCAGGCATTTAACCTGCTCGGTCTGCTGCTACAGAAGGAGAAAAAGTAGAAGGAATAAAAGTGGAAAAATAATAAGGTGTAGAAAAAGAAATAGAAGAACAAGAAGGGGAAGAAGTTTACTTAAGCCATATTGTTGAAGCATCGTCTGTTCGTACAAATTGATGTACGTCTCAACTATATGGTAGTTAGTGCTCGTTGACCTTAAATGTAATTGCTAGTGTGCTAATGCTAATGATTGCTAACAGTTGGTATAGGGAAATTTTGCTGCTGTCTAAAACTTCATATGTAAAGAAGGGGGATAAAAACACCTCACATTCAGCCTTAGTAGACTAAAAAAAGGTTAATCGATTTTTTAAAGATTCGATAGTGACAGCACTGAAACAAGCCAAGAATTTTTTTGCCAGTGAGGAAGACGACATTAAAAAAGCCCATTCAGCGTGGCTAATCGGTACAAGACCTGTTGCTTACTTGTCCAGTGATCTGTTGTAACATTCTTGAATGTGAACAACCACCTATCACAAAAATAAAATGACCACATATAAATCTAGCTATCATTCTCTTGTGGTCTTTAAGACAGTTGAAGTCCACAGGTGCAAGTCAATGGTGTCTGTCACGAATAGCTAATAAAAAAACGGTAAGAAAAATATATTCTGGTCCACAACAAGGCTTTCTTTTTGGTATAGTGGGAAGGCAACTAAACACAGCGGACAGAGTCACCATTGCTGTTCCTCCATGGCAGTAGCAGTCTAGATCTAAAACTCCATTTAGATTCCTGTTTACTTAAGAGATGAGCCCCAAAACACAGTCATTCAATCGCTCGTCCCTTTATCTCGTCATGAATATTCCCATAATCCTCTGGCTTCCATCCCGGAGGCCCCTTTTTTTAAGATGCTGGGAGTTGTGTGGGCTGCTGTGGGTGGAGGGATTTCTCGCACATTGACAAAAAGAGAGGGAAGCTCAATCCTTTCTTTCAAGAACTTCTCGCCGCTTGATCTCCACGTGAAATGATATCTCGTTCACTCTGTAGGGTCTGCTAAGCCTACTATGGCTTGAGCGCAGCAGAAGGAGAGCTGCGCCAGAAAGCTGTTAATTGACCTGTAATTACCCCAGCCAAATGGCCAAAAGAAGGTAGATCTTAAAGCTTTCCTATTGTGCTGGGAGGGAAACATATACGCGTTATAAAGAAAAGAAAAAAGAAAAAAAATGCATGTCTTCAAATTTTGGTGTTGCTGGTTGGATCAAAAGAAGCCTATAAAAGCTCAGTAAACATATTTGTCCAGACAACATATGGAAAGGCATACCTGCCAGCAGGGGGGCGGAAACAAAACACAAGATCACACGTTGGCTGAAATTCATCAATGTGTGCCATTCTCTCCAGTCATACTCTGACGAATCTGAGTCAGTCTCGCAATTTTCCAGTCAAAGGTATCAGTATTGATACAGTCTTGCAATTTTCCCAAATCTATCTGAAAATCATGACTCACTGAAAATTGCTAGACTGGCTCCGATTTGTTAGATTATGAGCAAGAAAATGACGCTCATTGAATGGGAGATGAATGGCAGCCGGACCTGCTATCAGTGATGCCGTCCGTATGAGTCTCCGCTCCTTGCTAGCAAGTTTGGCTGTCAGCCCGTGCTGCTACAGTTACCTTGGAAAAAGTACCTTAATTATTTTACCTGCTTGAAAAACGGACTAAGTTGAATCACAAGTTACTTTGATAGTTACATTTTGCAGATTGTGACCACTCTGTTTAGCATAAAAATATCACCTAGTTTTGCCACCTAATTGGAAGTGTGTTTTTATGTGATATAAAGAACAATGTTTGTCTTTATTTAAAATTGAAAAAAGACAGCATATTTTTTTGCTTGATCTTATTTGCTTTAAAAAACGACATTTTAAGGTTTTCACTTAACAAATTTGGTACTTGTTTTCAAAAGAAAATAGGTCTTTCTTAAGTACATTTTAAAATTTTAAATAAGCAGTCTTACTTTATATATTGAACTACTCATTTAACTACTCCAGTTGTAATGGAAAAAGTCAACATTAATAACGTGCTTTTTTTTTTTTGGGGCACATCTTGAAGTCACACAATCATGTCTGCTTTTTTTTTTTTAATGCTGAATTATTGAAACGATGTAGATAATACAGTTAACCGTGCAATAAACCTTAATTATTTTAGTTTTTGGCCAATACAAACTCAAAATATTGACTGTGCTTTCAATTTGAGATCACTGTGAAATCACTGAATGTTAATTTAACCACAGATTTCACTATGTTCAATACCATCCATTGATTTTCTAGAGGCGCTTCTAAAGTCCTCTTAAGTGTTCTATGATTATAATTTTATAAATGTTATCATTTCTGCAGACATTCATACATGACAGCACGTTGCCGGAGTGGTTAGCATGCCGGCCTCTCAGTTCAGTCCCAAGTTCAATTCTAGCTTGCTCAGGCCTCCTCCATGAGGAGTTTGCATGTTCTACCCGTGCCCACGTGGGTCCTCTGTGGGCACTCCAGCTTCTGGTGGATGATAGATGTATTGGACACTCTAAATTGTCCTTGGGTCCGATTGAGTTCCTCAACGGTTGTTTACCCTTGTGTCCTACAATTGGCTGGCAACCAGTTCAGGATATCTACCGCCTACTGCCCGTAGACAACTGGATTAAGGACCAGTGAGCCAGCGATAATGATATAAATCAGGTTTTCCTTCATTTTTTTTATTGAATTAAAATAAGTACTTTTACATTGCACCGTGAAAGTGAAATCAGATGAATGTCTGCGTTTCATTTAATTAATCTCAGCAGTTTTACATTGCACCGTGAGGGAGGAGTATGCGCTTTTCATTTCGATGTTGTCGAGTCAAATATGATTCCTCGGCTTTTAAAAGCTTGCTTTAATGCATGTTTGCATCCAGTTTTTCTTAATAAACCATTTGTTTGTTTCCATGTCAGCACTTCAAACACACTTCAAACTCCTTCTGGGGGAGGTGAATTAAAGGTCAATCTACATTTTTTAAGCATTCTTTTTCCACCGCATGGCCCTGCTGGTCAAGCATTCACTGGACCGAAGAAAGGAACAACAAAATGAAGGACGGTGAGGCTCACAGCTTACCCAGAGGTGAAAATAAAGTAAATCCTCTTTCGAGATTGATGCTCACTGTTCTCTTTCTGACTGGAGGTGAAATTCAAGCAATAGTAAAGAAACTGAAGAATTTCAACAGTCAATCAGGTGCCAAGGTTGAGACTTCTTTATCCTCCAGAATACTGACAACAACAACAGCAGCATATCACAGTATGGCCACTAGAAACGCAGTATGAAATTCAAGACACGACTTGTCATCAAGCACGTCTAAACTTTACATCATATGAGTGCCAAGGTCACGGTGTAGCTGAAGACCTGGAACGGTTAAACATCCTGCTCTTTCCACCGTTTGTAAAACAATCTCTTAATGTAACAAACAGAAAGCTCCCTTTTTCCTCCAGACGAGGCTTGATTTGTTACTAAAAGTGGATTGTTGCGGTGTAAAAAGCAGTTCAAGAAAGACATAGACCAAAAAAGAGCAGTGATGATAGACTGAACACCATGTCAATGACAGAGCAATGAATCAGCCTCCTACTTGCTCGGCTTATCTAGAAAACAGATTCTTGGCAAAGGGCAGCCGAAGATGAGGAGAGACATGCGTAGGTCCGAATAGGTTAAAGCTCGAGGTCAGCCACAGAGCAGATAGCGCTATTGCGCTAAAGCTAGAAAGGGCTGAGAATAAAAGGGTCAAAAGCTGTGTGTTATATTTTTAGAATTGCCGCTTAAAAAAAAAAAGAATTGCAGCAATGATGGAAATTCAGATGCAACTCAAGGACTGATGGGTTTAACCGGCCTCACTGAAATGTTCCTGAAAACTGCACGTACTCTATGATGCGATGCTGACAGGTCAACTTTATATGCAGATCCTGTTGTAAACCTCCACCTACACAAGTGAATACCCACAAAATACGACTAAGTTAAACAATTCGTGGGGGGCATAACTCAGTACGCATATGAATAGCTGAAATTGTTTTTTATCGTTCGTTACGTCGTTAAATGTTTGAAATGCACAACAATGCAGATGAGCTGCATCTGAAGATAAGCACACATGACGATGACATGATAAATGATGTCTTTTTCTTTTTTTGGTAGGAAATGTTCTTTAGGTCAAATACACGGAATAGTGATGAATGTGCCAGTCACATTTCTGGCACCCTGTTCTGAGTCATTCCATTTGGATCATGTCGGTATGCGCCACACCAGGTGCTAGCAATGACGTCGTAAAATTACCTGTGTGTTGGAACACTGTGGCAATCGAATAAGGCAAACATTCACACTGAGCAGCTATTGATTTGACAGGACTCAAATGTGGTTTTGGAGCTTCCTGTCCAAAAGGACACTTCTGCTACTTCTGCTTTAGAAGTTGCACGCAGCACCTCCAGATGATCATCGAGCGTTATCATTTCAAGCCGATGAGAACAGACGAGCACTTTGAGGCTTCGTTAATCACTCTGGAGGTGGCTGCTCCAACGTGGAGGAGGAGATGAAACGAAAGGCAGAGAAAGCATTCCTGCGTACATGCCCAGACAACCAGAGGGTTTCTGGATTCTTCCTCTTTCCCATTAACTCATTTAATCCTAGAGACACATTTTTAAGTTTTTTCAAGAGTCCAGACATTCAATCCCAGGTCCTCATTTATATTTTTTCCATAGTTTTGGCAAGGAAAGCTCTAAAGTGGCTGGTACTAAATGGATTAAGTTCTACTCACTTTATGTAAATAAGTACGAACTATAACTTACAATTAATACTTTAGGTCAACTGTAACTGTGTAAAGAAGTAATCAATCAAAAGCAATTTTGAAGAAGCTAGAATATAAAATGTGTTTTCAGTTATTTCACCTTATTTTGTTTTAGTGTATAACTCTACATGTTTATTCATAGTTTGGATGCCCGAAGTGAGAATCTACAAAGTAAAGAGTCATGAAAAAAACGAAAACTCATTGATGTCCTTTAGCCTGTATATCATTGCAGAGATTTTTTGTTTTGTTTTACAAGAGTTCTCTTCAAGGGGAATATCAGATAGCGCACTGCACTCACATTGGCAGATATTCAATACGTATTGGATTTGTATCCACTCTGGGACGGGGCCAGATCTAATCTGAGCATATCCGATTCCAGTTGTGTCATATGCTACCATGACACATATCCAATCTGTGTCACTTGAACATAAATTACTTACAACATAAAACGTAAGCCTTACAGATACCAAGCATGAGAGACAATGAGGATCACAGATACAGGTTTAAAAAAAAAAAAAAGTTAAGAATGCCAAACTTGCTCCAAATGTCATCTCCCTCCAAATCGATGATTTAAGTCCGCACTTGCACACTTTCTCAAGCATCTTACAGTGATGAACGTGACATCTCACACTTCATTTGGAAGTAGTGATTCTGGGAACATGTGCTCATGTGAGCACTTTTGCGCGAGCGATTTCCAACGCAATATGCACAAACTCTAATTCCGATGAGGTGCAGCTAAACAGCCAAGCGGCATCCCAGCGGGGCTCCGAAGAGGCCTGTGCTTGCACGTTAGAGCCTGGGCCTTGCTCCAGCGGAGGCAAGGTGCCATACAGCTGGTCTGGCACACGCTCACTAGCGCGCATACACGCGCGCACACACGCCTCGTGCATTGTAGTTTGAACCTCTGATTAGCACTGCTTTGGCGCTCTCACACACTAATGCACACACCTGACCCCTATTTGCAACCTGAGATGTCGCGGGCCTTTCTGCAAGTAGGGGCAAATAGAGCTTAAACAGCAAACTGCCCGAGGAGCAGATTTCTGCCTTTGTTAAGTGTGTTTATTCTTCCTCCTGACTCCTTTCTCTACCGCCTTTATTCCTCCCCTCGTGTTCATATCAGGAGGTAGTCGGATAAAGGTGATGCCTGCTTTTCATGAGGAATACAGACGCAATTGGAGAGATTTTGACAAAGCCGGTCTAACAGCTAGGGACCGAGTGATGGACGAATGATGGATGATGTCGCGGTTTTTACTGGGTTGAAAGAGGCCACTGTTCGGGTCAGAGTTTAGGTCTGAAGTGCGCTTGGAATTTTAGTCATTTCAATATTATTGGTATAAAAATAAATAATTGAAAAAAACGTGAGGCAATAATTGAGTAAGTGTCCCAATGCAATTGAGTAAGAAAGGCACAACACTGCGTTGGAAACAACTTGCAGTCCCGACCAATCTTTGGCCATTTCGTCCCTAACCACCAGGCTTGGCATGTCAAATGTACTGCCGGTATTGTGTTTTGGTCGCTCACTTGACATTGCACTTAGAAAAAAAAAAAAAAAAATTAAAAAGTCAAACAAGAAAAACAGGAAGGTCAGTCATCGCTTCATTATTGTTATTTTTTCTGTCTTGAATTGACAGTTTGAACTTCATTTCCAAACGACACCGTGGGAATGTGATTGATTTCAGAACAGCACCCTGTTGCTCACATCGGAGCCTGCTCACACAGGGAAATAAAGATTATCGAGTTGGTTGAGTGTTGTTATGACTATGCTTCCGGGACGGACATAAAAATTAAAGCATAGCAATGCAGTTTATTTTGAAGGATTAGATAACTTTCTCATAACGTTTGGTTTTGACTACGATACAGCGTCTTGATAGGCAGCACACTGTCCCGTATGTCTAGTAGCACTTTAAAAACATAAAGCTTGAATGCTGGAAAAGCAGATCTTGGGACCATAGACTACTTAACATATTTAGTTTACATGTCTGTGCCTACATTAAAAGAAAATGCAGTTCTTGGATCGAAAACGTGGGCGTGGCATACAGACTTTAAGGGCTGTAACTCATAAACTGAGGTAGAAGACTGAAATTTTGGATTCTTTCATTTGACATCAGAAGGCACGAATAGACTAAAACTCTGGCTCAGGGCGATGAGCAAGGATAGTCAAAAGTTAGTAGACATGCATTAACTTGTTGTTTTGGCCATATTGTCCTGAGCAATAAGAGCAGACACCTGTTTTTTCATTAAACTACCACTAGGTACAAAAAATTATATTTCTGGATCTTTGGTCACCATTGCACTTAATCTGTTTGATGTCATTAATTTATATTTCTATCGTGGCATTAATAAAAAAAAAAAACACCAGAAAATAAGCGCAAAACTTAGTTTATGAGGAGTTAAATCTTTGGATTCTCACTATGCAGATGCTTGTTTTTCCAAAGAATTTGGGTCGAGTTCCAGAATTTCAGGGTTCCATGATTTTCCGCGTTTAAGTACAAATACATTTTTCAAATCCAAGTCCTAGTACATACAGATGACTGTTCTGTCCACAGCCAGCAGTCAAAAAAATACTGGTTAATTTTGAAGACAATGATTACTGTAATGGGTGATATCCTCTACTGCTTTTTGACGGATTCACTGATGCTGTTGGAAATATCTAGCTATGTGGCAAATATGCCAAACATAAACAGAGCTCCAACCTGCTAATATACTTAAAAGAATAGAAGTCAAATGTTTCCGCAGACTTTTGCCGTTTGCTCCAAGAAACCATTGTGCTTTGGGCCATGTCAATGAGCCAGCCCATCCGCCAGACGCAGTTGAGACGGGACTGATGGAGCCCACAGACCGCCTTACACATGTACACAAAGTCCTCAGCAGAACAAGTGTCAGACAGCTAATGACCCATAACTGCCACTCAACCATTTCCCTGACATGTTCAAGAAGGTGAAACATTTTAGGTCCAGGAAAAAATACTCTTTCTATAACTTAGGGCTATGGTGCAAAAAGTGACACTGAGAGCTAAAAGCAACGTTTCAAAAAAGAAAATTCATTGACAAGTTTTCCTCTTCTTTTTTAACACCCTGTGAAGAAGTGTGCATGGGCGTGTTGCGTTATTATTCAAACCTGTGCAACACATGAGAAATTCCAACTACATTCCCACATCTGTTGCTGTGTAGGATTTGGTTTGGGGAATTGAGATTGTCAAAACTGACAAAATTTGGGATTTACTTGCAAAGCAAGGCGGGTCCCGACATTCCCAAGTATGTGTGGGTTTAAGGGTTGTTCTACCTGCAAATATGTCTGTTTTGGGCGTGCTTGTCAATGACTTTGTATAGCTGTCTGCAAGAGCTGTTAACATTACACTGGATCCATGTATAATTAGACAAACTATGAACTTTAGATCTTGCTCTTAAAGGACATGGCCATGGGTGAAAGAACTAATAAAAGCTTGTGTGTGTTTCGGAAGACAATTGCCTGTCCTGCTCAAGCAAACCAAACATAGAAAGACCAAACTTCCTTGCCTTGATCAACTGTAACATTTTACAGTTGCAACAGTTGCAGCGTGTTTGTAATTGGTAGTAATGTTATATATATAAAAACAAAAAAAACAGGCTGCAGGAAGTGTTATGTGGATTTTTGGTGCATTTAAGGACTAAGGCAATCTGTCATTAACCCTTGTGTGGTATTTTCTCCAAATCTTTGCTCTTTATATCAATGGCATTTCCTACCAAAAAGGAAAGACACTAAGGAGCTGAATTTTCACCCAGATTGTGACAACATGACACATTTCAACATGGCACAACCACCGTAGCCACTGATTTAGTAGAGAAACTGTAAAATATTGACTCTGATGAAACAAAAAAAAAATAAAACAACGTAAGAAAAATACTGTTTACTATTTTGTGTTAAAAATGAAAGATAAATTACGTTATTCTTGTAAAAGTGGTTTGCTTTCAATATGTAAATTAGGAAGAACATGTGCATGTGGGTGTAAAAAACGTTTTAAATTTTTTAAAAGAACATTGCTATGTTGTTTAACAATCGTGTCAGCAAAGGTGCATTTTTTTTAACTCATTTACTCTGGGTCCGGTTCAATCGGCCACAGTCTGAATCGGTTTACACAATTGCTTTGTGAGCCATTGCTGCCACCTACTGACTGCTTTGACAGCTCCTTTACTGCAAGTGTTGCAATCGTCGACGCTCCTCAAAATTGATATCCATTTCCTCTGTTGCTTATCGTCACCAGTGTTGGAGCCCAGCCCAACAGTCTTTTGGGCAAACACGGGGTACATCCTGAACACATAATTATTCTCACCTATGGACAATGTCGAGTCTTCAATTAAACCAACAAGCATGTTTTTGGAATGTAGGTGGAATCTGGCCTACCTGCAGAAAAACCGCAGGGGAGTACATGCAAATTCCTCACAGCAAGACCAGAGCCTAGATTGAAATCCTCGAGCACCGTTATTTGGATACCTTGTCTGGGAACGCCCTCTGATGGGCACACAGCACAACAAGAACGTTATAGGAAAATGACAAAAGGCCAGCTGACTTATACCTCATGTTCAGTTAGCCAGAATACGTTGACAATGTGTTTACCAGGCTGTCCATGGCCCTCTCGTTCCACTTGGGCCTCTTGATGCTCTCGTGCTGCACGGCCTCCTTCAGCTAGTCAAAAATGTCATGCCCGTCTTCGCCTTTGTATTCGGCCATGAAGCGAGCAAATTCCTCCTCTGGCGTCTCCCAAGCAACCTAGAACAAGACAGGCATTGTCAATCAAAGCAGGAGTAAACAGAGGAAGTTACTTGTGATTAGATTGCTTTATTATACTATACTCTGGTTAAGTACAGTACTGTACTATACATACAGTACTATAGTATGACATTTGCCAGTTATTTTGCTAGCATGATGGCGCCCACCATGGCTGCCGTCTTCTGTTCGCTGAGGTGAACAGAGTAAGAATTTCACTGTGTGGTTTTGTGCTATACATGTGACAATATTTCTCTACAATCTACTATAAAGATCAGTTAACGAAAAGATTAAGGGAATGCTATCCATGTATTGTATGTGCTTTTATCACATAAAAATAGAACGTGGGGATCCAATAAACCTTCGGACACCAAGCACTTTTCGGGATAAAATTGCATGATATTTTTGTTTTTGGTAATTTTTGTTTTTGTCTTGAACAACAATTAGAACAGACACAATATGTCTGAAAGCAAGCCTAATTTCACACAAGTACACAAAAGAAAGGAAAGGGTCGTTCGTGGCTTGGGAGGCAACTACTGTAAAGAATATCCAGAGAAAAAAGTACTGCAACACCATTAAAATTTTAAAAAAAATAAAGATCCTGATGAACCACTAATCAATTCCGTGGTCAAATGGCCAACGCTAGCACTAGCTGCTAACTATGTATGTGGTGCATTTGGTGCATTCAAACGCAGTCAGGCATTTCAAACTCAGAAAGAAAAAAAAGTCTGTCAGTGCACTAAACCTTAATAATTGAAAATGTCAAAGCAATGTGTATTTTCTAACAATCTATGAAAGCTGACATTAAGAAGAATTTGATATTTTACTTAACTACACAAAACGGTCCATCTTGTCACTTATGCTGACAATACCTAATCAAATAACTAAGCTTCTGTCTTCCATCTATTGGTTGGTATGTCAATTAATCAAAATAACAAACAAACCTTGTTTTTTTTTCCTATAAATATTTTAGTATTTACCACAAAAAAGCTGGAGCACATTAAAATTTGTTCCTCTTTCAACAGGTGTTAAAACACTGAACAAGAATAATATTCACAGCCATATTAAGGAGTCTGATTTCAAAGTGACCCAGGCAGGATGCTGCTAGTGGTGTTCAGTCAGTTCCCAAAGCAGATTGGCTGCTGCAAGGCAATTCGGAAAAAAATAGATATAAATATTTTTTTTTTTTGGCCAAAAATGATAATTTCAGTGCACCCTTATAGAAAGCATATACAATTATGAATTTTCGAGCCAACAAATCCAAAGGGGACAAATAAAGGTCAATAATGTTCCGTTGGGAATGACTCTCAGAGTTATAATAGTGACATCACGTTTAGTTTGTTGGTCTGACTCATTTTCAAGTGTATCACCATAGCAGTGATTGCATTTGGACTGCATACTCCAATATTTTTACTCTGACCCTGTTAGCACTTAAATCTCTTGACTGTATCCCCTCATGGCACGCTGACAATGCAGCGCCACCGGCCTGGCCTCCACACCGTGTCCCCATGCGACCAAACCGGACTTATGGCTCATTTATCACAAATGGATGCTCATATTTCGATATACTGTAGTTCCCTTTTGTTCATGAAAGCCAACTTCACTGTCAATAAGCTTCAATAGCGCCGAATGGTTAACAGGACTCATGTCCATGCACCATTTATCAAGAATATTGATTGCAAAGAAATGATGGCAAATATCACTATGCATATGTATACAATTGCTCTTGAAATACAGTATAGTCTGAAAAAAAAATCTTCCACCTTCTTGAGCAGAGGCATCATTTGCATGTATTTATTCAGAGCAGATGATTTCATTTCATTCAATCAATCTGCACGTAATTGATAAACTACTTGAACTACTTTATTGCTCTCTCCATCAATCGGTTCAGTCAATAAAACGTTTCAGACCCTTGTTTATAACACAGGCCCATAAAACACACGATGTTTTTCAATTGGAGTTCAATTTTATAACACGCATACTGGGCTAATAGAATTGTTGCTATTTGTAAATCATAAATAAAACACTTTGTCCCACTAGTAATTACTCCATTGAGGCCAAACTGTGTGATTGTAACAAATCAAAGTTCAACTTCAAAATTGTCCATACAATAGAGGAAAACAGTAGCATACTCTGCATTAGCTCTATTGCGTCTTGTTATTTCTTTAAGTTGCCCGTTTTAACTTGTAACAACCCATTTTGTTTCCTCAAACCCTCAAAAATAAAAGACATGACCTGTGCTTGTGTGTTTTACACGTATGACGTAACGGCAACCCCCAGACTGCAAATGGTGCCAGTTAGACTACAATGGCGCGATGACTCACACACCTAAACACACTTAAGTACCCACTAAGGACAAGAGAGGTTTAGGATGATCGCACACGTCAAAAACTCAGTAGTCGAGTTCTCAAAAACAGATATGAACGCTTCAAGATACACACCCAGCCGCTGCTCCCTATTCACAGTGGCGATTAGGCTAATTGCGAGGTTTTGGGGCTGCAGTGGCGCCAAACAAGCTTGGTGGCTGGCTGAGTGTGATTTGATGAGCTGGGGATCAATACAGCACACAATAGACCAATGGGAATGGAGGGAGCATAGCCATAAATCTCTGGTTCTTTTAGTCGGTGATTGTCTCCACTAATTGCTGCAGGAGGGGAGAGCCAACATGGGAAAAGTGGCAGGATAGGAAAAGTATGGCCAATCAAGTGGACTAGGAAAGGAAAGGAATACTAATAGCACATGTACAGTAAAAAGTGAAACCTACAATAACATGTTCTATGTGCTGCAACTAGTCTTAACAGTATTCTGATTTTTTTGTTTGAGGAATATAAATGAAGCAGAAGAATCCACCTGTTTTTGATTTGAGCTGAGCCTTGCTGTCCACTAAAAATGACATCACAGTGCCAAAGGGCTTAGGAAACCGCTGTCATGTCTCACTTGTTTGTTGGGTTTGGATGCATGATGTCTATGCCGAATTTTTCTCCGTGCAACCCTCCTCCGTTGCGCCTAATTCAAATGATCATTATCAGGTGCTTCCTGATGAGCACATCATATGAATCAGGTGCATCGTAGGAGGGTTGCACAGAAAACATGCTGGATAGGTGCCCTCGAGGAACGGAGTTGGTGACCGCTGTCATTGTGATGTCATTTTTAGTGGACAGGAGGTGAGTGAGAGCATAGATAGGACGAAATGGAAGCCAAAATCAAATATTAATCTGAATGTTTCGTTTCGAACAACCGAACTGAACTGTAAACAGTATAACGAAACCAAATCAGTAATTAACTTTTATTTCCAAAACATCCAAATAACTCCTTTCAGAAATAATGGGTCAGTTTAGTCAAGGATGGTTGCTGGTGGAGCGTATACTTCATGGATCATGCCTCATAACGTTCCTACATGTGCATGATTTTAAAGGTTTTCCTCTTTATGTTTCAAAATAATAGTTATGAAATAACTGAAAATGTATTACATTCTGTTTTTAAAATCCATTTTCACTTACAATGTCGGAAAACTCCACTAATATGCATAATATAAATTTCCGTGAGCTAACGCTGAATGAGAAGTCGTGGGGAAAAAAAAAAATCATTTTAATTTTTCAATTTTATTTCCAACACAAATGTAGTAAACGTAATGTGAGCACCGCTAATTTGACATCACCGTACCCGTTTGAGAAAGCACAGCCGCTTATGACTTCGTAGCCTTATAAACATGCGTACAGTAAATGAATACTGGATTACTCACAACCTGTAAACACACCCTGGTGAAATTCTCCAAGTTGGAAGAAAGCAAATTTAGATTGACAATCAAAAGTGATTCAAATCAAAATGACTCACGGAAGAAATCTTGGTCTGTTCTATAAGCCAACAATTAACATGTTTATTTTTATGGTTGTCAAATTCCGAAAATATTAAAGAGAGCTTTGGGTACTGACTACCACCAGATCAATAGACACTATTGATAAAATAATAAACATGTTTAATTAATGTTATACATCAATTTGAACTATCATTTCCGGAATGGCATATTTTTTGTTACAATACAGTAATTGTACTGTCACTTCAAAGTCATGCGTACCTTTTGCTCTGTTGAAAATAGACCAGAAAGAACAAAAAAACTTGAGTTTTATTATTCTTAGTTTACTATTTGTCTAAATTATACACACACATGCTAAACCTTTTATTATTTTCACCAATTGTATTTACACATTTCAACAAAGTGGACTACTTGAGTAAAATCTTTCGGAACATGAGAAAAGTGAAAGTTGACACTGATGATCAAAACCTGATGCGACGGACATATGCGGACACAGGCACACAGTTGCGCACACAAACTATGCAACATGAGGGTGTTGTGGACATAATTAACTTATAAGTGCTTTCTTATATTGCAGTCCAGCAAAAAAATAATCTATAAATAATAATGTGTCCAGGGCAACAGTTGAATTTGTCCAAGTGGTGTAATTATGATACAGGGGGGCCAACATGATTCAAAGCTTGAAGAGACAGCATAAATACTTTCCATCTTTAGTGCAACTAAACAGGGTGAATGTCCAAAAGAATCACACTGCCACAAACATGCAGCCTTCTTCTGTGTTTTCATGTTTAACAATGGGAGGTGGTGCCTCATATTTAAACCAGACAGCTTCCCCACAAAAAAAGAAAAATATATTCCAAGAGAAAATCTTCAGACAAATCTTGCTTCTTCTGAGGTCCACATTTTCCATCAATGTCTGAGCAGGTCAGGTAGCAAAGGTGTGAGAATTAAAATCGGATAAGTGGGCCTTGGATGTGTGACATCCAGCAGTCCATGACGGTGGATGAATCAGTGCGTTTTTTTGTTGTTGTTTTTTTTCCCCCATTTTTCTGCCAGCAAACCATTACCTTGACATCTTAACAGTTCTGTGGAGCAGAGTGAAAGAATAAAGACATGAGACATGTTCAATGAAACGTGGATTTACATGTACAGAACTACTCTACCTTTGTGTTTCATTTCTCCTTGTGTAAAGCTTCTATGAAAGCTTCAAGCTTCTCCTGGATCTCACGAACTTTTTCTGCAAAGATTCACAACATTCGGGATTTGTTTTGTATTATGGGAAATAGTGACTTTGCAAAGCGCCGATGTAGACGTGGCTGCAAAAGCATTAATACGCCGCACACTTTTTAGTCAAATGAGCAGGTGTGGGCTACTTTGAAACATGACCTGATCTCCCACCACAGCAGCAGGCGGGCCTCCACGAGCTCAGCTCAAGTGCAACTGAGAGTGATCTGAGTGACAATCTGGGCCAATCACAGAGGGATTACCAACATCTGTCCGCATGACCGTAAAGGACTTTAGGAGGTGTAAAGAAAGTAGGC
This sequence comes from Hippichthys cyanospilos, assembly GCF_059441005.1. Lineage (NCBI taxonomy): Eukaryota > Metazoa > Chordata > Actinopteri > Syngnathiformes > Syngnathidae > Hippichthys > Hippichthys cyanospilos. Next base: position 9,934,439 of record NC_142378.1, on the reverse strand, counting down.
GGCCGGCTGTGGGATCATCAGAAAACGAGAAGCTCGGGCTTGGAAGCTTAACTTGTTCTGATGTGGCCGATGTTAAAAGTGCAACAAGGACTCAACGGGCTGCTTGGTGCAGAGAAACATGACAAAAATTTGCATATGACCAGATGGAGAGGAAATTCCATATTATGGCTAATTCCACATGTACAGTACATATGTTATTTTGACAAATTAGTGTTGAAAGCGGCTTGCTTGAGACCAGCAGTTTTCAAACGGGGGTCCAAGTACCCCTGGGTGTATGTAAAGACACTTCAGGGGATGCGTGAAATAGCAACAGGGTTTCGGCAAATTAATGCTTTTTAATTCGGTGACAGGAGCACAGAAACATTGCATTTTTCTTTTCAAATTAAAAACCAATTAATTGTAACATGAAGCAACTTATTGCTAAATTGTGTTACAGTGATTCCTTTGCACAACCTTGACTCCCTTTTTTTTGTTTGGTTTAATATGTATGCACATTGTCATTTTTGACTCAATTTTCCAGCAGATGAATCAGAAATGAAATAGATGATGTTACAGAAGCCACTTGTGGAGTTGTTCAATAAAATACACGACAAACTTAGTTCCAAAGTTTAGTAAATCAAACACGGTTGGCACAGCACTATCTATGTGTGACGGTAAAAAGTGATGGTAATGGAGATGGGAATTGCACCTGACATCAATGACATATATTTGTTGGAAAAATTAAACGATTCTAGGAAGGACTATTTGTAGTCCTAAGAATAGACACTAGAATAGACAATAACATAGGCCCAGATTTGTCAAGAACCGCCCTCATTTCAAGATCGCGCCAATCAAAGCGGTACATTTCCTGAAGGTGGTGTGTGCCTTTTGGAGATTAAGCCCTGCGACCCCAGCTGAATAGTTTCACATTAGCTGCCACCTACGCATCACTTGGACAATTTGGGCTAATACTTGGCTACATCTTTGAAAACAAAATGTACAATTAAGTTCAAATGATGTCTTACTAAGATCCTCGGCAAGTTGAACTCGGCGGCCGGTAATGAGCTGAGATTTCTTCTCCATATCCTCTCCAAAGTCCTCTAGAACCTCCTTCACGTTTTTCTCCAGCCGGCGCACTGAGGAGAATAAATTTGTGACATAGTATAAATGATCGCTTCTAAACGGCTACGTATTTTGACAAGCGGTTCAAATCAAAGAGTAATGCAGTAGTAAAAAGTTTGGATGTTATGAGATTGGAGCTCAGTATCCAAAACGTATGAAGTGGTCCATTACCTTCAGTGTTGGTGAGCTGCTGCCGTAGTGTATTGGCTGTGATGACCAGCATCCTCTGAATTCTCCAAAACAGAACGACGTCATTGCACTCCAACTGGGGAAATGCACAACAGCCATTTTGAATACAGTTTAAACTGATCGGTCACATTGACAAAATTGACCCATTGCATTTGTGTCTTTTTTTTTTTTTTTTACCTCAGAGTCAACAAAGTGCCTCTGGTAGTAGTAGAAGCCCCTTTTGCAGAGGTTACAATGTGATAAAGCTTTTTGCAAAAAGTGCCGTCGATATAGCTGATGCCAGGTGTCTTTGATCTGGAATGACAGTAAGGATGATACTCAGAACATGGCACAACAAGAGTTATTCATATAAAATACATTTTGAGTGTCGTTGACTCACAAGCACCGGGTCTACTTCTACGGATCGTCCCTCCAGGTTCTTCCTGACTGTGGTGACCTCATCGTTGGCCAGGTAAGCCGTGTGCTCGTCGTGCAACTTCAGCAGGCGCTCAAGCTCTGTTTTTGTCTCATTCCGGATATGCTGCAAAGCGAGTGATACGGCTTAACCTCTTAAGTCATGTATCTATTGGCTTGTCATAATAACAGCTTTGTTTAGTACTATACGTTTTTCAGATTATATTCTCACAAACAACAGTGTTTTTGATGTTGTTTGTATTTCATGTTACTTTTAATACTTAAGGATATTTAACACGGGTATACAAATGTACAGAAAAACAAACACACACACCAGGTTGTTTTGCATTTCACTTGACATTCTTAATACTGGCTCACTGATACTAAAAGCTGCTTTGCATTTGTATTCGTTTTTTTTATGCATAGCAGCTGTAGGAATATTTGTTTTCATTTTGTGGAGCAAATTTTTTTTATGGTTAAGTAATAAAATGGTATTATTATCATTATATTACAGTTATTAATATTTCATGCATCAATGGCCTTTAATTCCTGATGAGTTTGAAATGTTCAACTACATTTGAATGCACCATACGTCACAAGCTCACATCAGTAGCAAACAGAATTGGACGTGTCAAACTTAACGGAATGCAACCAGCGCGCCGAGGAAAAACTTCTAACTAAAAGCCTGATAAGAATATTGCAGTGGCATCCATGTATTATTTGGTGTGCTTATTTTGATGTTGGCCTATGCACGGAGGTGGAGTGTGATGTTATGTTGTTGCGGCACTTGACACGACTGCTATTACTATTCCAGGTCTGACACTTTATGTTGATTATTTTTTGTGGACAAATATTTATTAATAATTAAGTTAATGATTTATTTTTGTGAACAGATCTCTACCATAACCTCAAAACAGGACACTTTATGTTGAATATTTTTCTGTGGACAAATATTTATTAATAATTATTTCTTTTTGAGAACAGACATTTTATATTGATTATTTTTTGTGGAAAAATATTTACTAATAATTCAGTTCTTTCTTTTTGACAACAGATCTCTATGATCCAAAACAGGACACTTTGGGTTGGTTATTTTTTTGTGGACCAATAAAAATGAAGTGAAATGATCTAGAGTTTAATAAATCAGACACTGAAGGGATGTCTTTTTTTCTTCTTTTTTTTTAAGAGAGTTAAGGGGTAATTGACTGAAAATATATTTTACATCACTAAAAAAAGTTTGAGAACCACTGGCCTAAGGTATCCATTAAACTAAAGAGCCCGTAAATAGTGTAGAAACACTACCTGATCTTGTGTTCGGTTCTTCCAGTTCATCCACCTCTCCTTCCAGTCTGGGCCCACCATGTCTTTGATCACAGCTTCAGCTGCACAATACAAAAACAACAGCAAGACTTGCATAAGGCAAACGGAGCTTGCACTAAAATAGGACATCTGCACTACTTTAGAAGTCAATTGTTTTTTCATGAGTTTGTTTTGGTAGACTTTAGAGGAATTTTAGACCACGGCCCATGGGGAAAAATAGGCTTTTGTTTTTGTTCTTTGACTGCCGTTGGGGATGGTGGCCAAAATTTGCAAAAGAGGGCCCAGTAAACTTACACATGAGCATCTTTTTATGGAAAATGTCCTTCCACATTTCCCCCTATTTTTTGATGATTCTTCATCAGTGTTTTTTGAGGATTTTTTTTCTTTGTTTTTTTGTAAGTAACTTTAAGGAAACTAATACATGTGTAATGTACAGCGTGAACTAAATGGCAGTTAGTGTTTGTTGCCCTTAAATATCTAGGGCGCGAATGCTAAACGTGAATGGTAACTGGTTAACATGCCGGTTAACATATGCAAATTTTGTTTGTATCTAAAAAGAATGCACATGTAGGAGAAGATAAATAATGTATAGTTATAACTTATATAAAAAAAATACACTTTTTAATTATTTGATAGTGAGCTGATAGTAGTAAAATTATATTGTTTCCAATATTTTTATAAAGGCTTGAATCCCACACCTTTACTGGGCCATCAAATGACACAATCGCTCACTGACTATTTGTACAGCTTACTCCATCCACTTTATTTATTTGTTCATTTTTAAGAAAATTCCACAAAGGCGGTCACTTGTCACGTTGCTAATGCTATTCACAAAGCAGGGCACATACTGTCTTTGAGGCGTGACTGCAAGGTCTGTTCCATGAACTGAATAGCAGCATCCCACTGAGGCTTGTCGGTGATGGAACGGTCTTCCAGGGCATTGTGCTGAATCACCCTCTGATGACACAAAGCACAAGAACATGGGAAGAACATTACACATGGCAGCTGACATATTTGAGCTTGTATTCAGTTAGCCAGAACATGTTGACAATGTGTTTACCAGGCTGTCCATGGCCCTCTCGTTCCACTTGTGCCTCTTGATGCTCTCGTCCTTCACGGCCTCCTTCAGCTTGTCAAAGATGTCATCCTGGTCTTTGCCTTTGTACTCAGCCATGAAGCGAGCAAATTCCTCCTGGAGCGTCTCCCAAGCAACCTCAAAACAAGATCAACATTGTCAATCAAAGGTGAAGATAACATAGATGAAGTTGTGCTGAAGTAGTTTGCTGTAGTTGACGGACATTGGTAGTTGACAGACCAAAAAAAAAAAGAAAAAAGAATGGAAAGTCAGTTTTGATTTTACAAATGCAAGTGTACAGAATTAAATTGTTAACCCTTTCAAATATATCGGTATGCATATGGAATCATTATTTATTGGCGGCGAAATGCCACAACTTACTAATACGTTCATTTATATTTTAAATTGGCAATGATAAACCTTTTTAATCTAACTTCAAACTGAGCTGTATTAAAATAAATCAAATAGTACTCATTAAATCAAACCAAATCATATTGTTTTATTACTCTTGACCTCTATTGCAATATGGATTTAATCATCTTCTATTGGAGAGATGCACACCAGATATGTCCTTAATTCAATGAGCTAAAGTAGCGCATATGTTTTCTTAAATTCTGTATGTATGATTTTTAAGGCCATAGCAATGCAAGTAAATACTAGTAAAAATCTCGCCCCTTCCAGGCATTTCAAAAGACGTTAATTACACATGAATTTATTATTCGTAGGCTGACCCCATTCCTATCACCTGTAAATAGTGCATGCTTACTCAAAAGTATTTTTAAAAACGTCATTAATTCATTTAGCAACACGAGGAAGGCAAAGGACACCATTTTTTTCGACATTAGAAATCTTAAGCAAAATGGTTCATAAAAATGGGGGAGTTTGATCCTCAATGTTAATTCAATGTTGTTTAAAAAAAAAAAGACGGACCATTAGAATGCATCGTTACAATTGCATCTAAATGACAAACAACATTGTATCGCTGAATGGCTTGAGACCTTTGTTAAAGGTTTTTACCTCAAGGGCTTTGTGTGGAAGCTGCTTGTCAGTCCACTGCTTCAGTTTAATGTCTACAGTGGTGTTAAAGGTCCCTGAGTCCATCGTTTGCGCAGCAGGTAGGTAAATGTTCTCTATAACATGTGTGGAGACACGCTCCCACAGCTTCTTCTGCAGGATGGCTTCCCTGTTACAGTAGAAAACAAGAGTGAAATCCTTTAGACCAACTCATTTTCAAATGGAGCACCGCATTTGTGATTGCACTCGGACTGTAAAATATAGTTTCAATCCAACCCTGTAAGCAGTGAAGTCTCCCCACTGTATCCCCTTATGGCAAGCTGACAATGGAGCAATACCACTCTGGCTGGTGCACCATGTCCCCATGCGACCAAACTGGAGCTACAACTCTCATTTATCACAAAAGGATGCTCATATTTCGATACGGGTCCCTTTTGTTCTGGAAAGCCATCCTCACTGTCAATAAGCATGATCTTCGATAGCTTAGGTTGGATAACCAGGCCACCCCTGTTCACGTCCATGGCCCATTCATCAAGAATATTGATTGCAAAAAGTGATGGCAAGCATGCTGGTCATAACAAACCAGTATACGCCCCTAGCCCCTCAATCCCTCCTCACATAGACTTTAATTAGTTTATGTCTGATTGAGTGGAAGCTTGTTTGTATTAATTCCAAAATATATATTCCTTTTGTCCAGAGCATCTTCGTGTTGCTCTATTGCTCTGGAGTAAAGACGTTTAAACATACTAGCAAACTCGTTTGATCGTACTTTTAGGTCAAATGTCAAAACTAGCATCGGTGTCGGGTGTACTCGCAGTATCAGCAGCTCTCTGGGAGCAGTTTTCGATCATAAACTAGAAATGACAAATTAGGAGGGTGGAATATTGTAAATTTTTTTATGCACTTTTTAGGAAAATGCTTTAATTGTATCGGTAGGTCTTTCTTTAAAAATGATCAATCATTGTTTTTTGAAGAAATTTTGTGTATCAAAAGTACTTTGGTATCGGTGACAACTCATGAGCACAATTCAGCCGAGTATCCGTGCTGGTATAGATCTGAAAAAAGAAAAATCTTTACTAAAAATGGAGCATTTTCCCCTCCATAATGTTTACTGGGAGAACTTTGGTACAACGGAAGCCACATTCTTTACCAAAAAAAAAAAAAAGTTGATTTATTAATGTATTTATTTGACATCTGCAAGTCAATATCAAATTCAATTATGTTTTGCAAAGCCCCCCAGGAAAAAGAAAACATCTCGGGCCCTCCCCTACTTGCCACACCAATCATAAATAAGATTATCTATAAAAATGGTATAAGTATACCTAAAACTATATCCTTTTTTAAGATTGCCAAAAGGAAAAAATAATATAAACCAACTTACAACAACTTTCAACTAGTTTTTATAGCCTTTACACAGGTTAAAGGTTTGTCTAAGCAGAGAAAATCTCAAGTGCATCAAAGTTTCTGAAAAAAAGATGCCAATCCTTATTTAATCACAATTACACTTCACATGGCAAAAACAAATCCTTTTCCCTGGACCCCCCCCCCCCCCCCCCCCCTCCCCCCCGGCATTGTCTAACACAAAACCCCCGCCGCACTATTTGAGAAGCACTGCATTATGGGATGAAATGCCATGTTTTTAGTATTTAGCCTACAAATACATGAGAATGTCATCATCATCTTTGCTTCAAAATCCTGCAAAAACACAAACTGGGGCCTCGACCAACCTTGTTTATAGAGCACTGCCAGGGTTAATTTCCATTGTACCAATACCATCAGTATGCAACTGCTAAGTTTTCAAATATGGTAAATTATAAAATAAAAGTTCTGGACATAATTGCCTCCTCCTTTTGGAATAGTAAATCATTTTACCAGTGCTGTGGGGTCACTTGACTTAAGCTGATGACTTCGTCCAAGATTTCATTCTTGGCCTTTTCATACAGTTCATTCTGCAAAACACATTTGCGTAATTAGTCCATTATTAGATTAACAAATCCAGTTTTCTCATAAACTATTTATTCCAATATAAGACAGTTTATAGCATAGCTGTAAGTGACTGTTTTTATTGTTCTAATGTCTGTGGGATGTATTTTGTGGGACTATGTTGAAATATAATAATTAAGAGATACAGTATTTTTTTTCTTACCCTGTCCAGCTCTCTCAAACGAGGGTAGTTGTTTTTCCACTCAGTCTCCAAGTTGAAGCGGGATGCTAAAAAGAAAAAAAAAATGTATAGTACTTGAATTATGGAACTATAATTCATGACAAACATTTTTGTTTAGTATGATATGTAAGAAAATGTGAACTTATGAAGATGTAATTTCAATGACACGCATGACTGTCAAGATTAAAGCTTTATGGTAAAATTTCATTTGCATAAAGTAGCAGTTTGTAAATCAACAAGCAAGAACAGCATATGTCCTTGATATGACCTTGTGAGTTTTATGATAATGACGTACCAGTATCTCGACTGATGTTCATGGCGCCAGTTTGGCTAAAACTGGGTAATGACTTACACACTTAACTACTCCCTAAGGATAAGAGGAACTGGGACCGTCGCACACTCTTGGCAAAAGTCTGTAGTTTAGTTCACATTTATGTGAACACATCGATATAGCCACATAGCCACACACGCACCCAATCTAGAAACCGCCGGTCCCTATTCAAACTGGGAATTAGGCTAAATGCTGGGTTGTGGTACCACATGGGCTCTGAACAGGAATGGGGGGTGTGGCTGAGCGTGATTTGATGAGTAGTGGATCAGATCGATATAGCACACAATAAGCCCTGTAAGCAACTGCAGGAGTACGGCTATAAATCTCTAGTTCTTTTAGCCTGTGATCGTCTCAACTAATTGCTTAAGGTGGGCAGACCAAGCAAGGTAAAAGTGGCAGGATATGAAAAGTATGGTCAATTAAGTAGGCTGGAAACGGGGGTTAAAACAAAAAGGAAAAAAACAGGGGGGGGGGGGGGGGGGGGCATGGCTGATGCTTTTGAACCACCTCAAGGATTGTATCTTTGTAGCCGCTCAGCCCCCAAAAAGTCTAATTGAAAAGCAACCAACCACTCGGAGCCCAGCACGATCATTTCGGTGGGGAAATTTGCTTACAGAAACTCTTTTATATAAAACAGGCAGCTGAATCTTGTAATTTAGTTTATTAAACACCATATATAAGTAAATACCTAAACCAAACAGAGATCCTACCTTTAAAGACGTCAGCTTGTTGCTCCACAGACTCTCTGACCATTTTCCAGAAGCAATCGGAGACGGCAAGACTCAAATTTTTGGTGGTCACCTGGTGGGCCTTCAACATGCCCTCCCTAATAAAAGGACCATTGATTGTCCATGAAACACAAAGCAATGCAATAAAATATACTTTAACCTTCTTTCTAATTAATAAATAAACACTAAGATTCATTGCATTGTTTCTTCTTACCGCAATAATCTGGAATTCTGGAAGAAGTCCTCCTCATAATCCTTAATCGAGTCAATGCTTTCACCACTGCTTCCTATGAATGCATCAGCAACAGCAGAACTTCAGTCATTTCTGGAGTTAAAACTAAATTAAATTACAAATTACTGTTTGATTGATGTTGAAGTAAAAAGCCTGACAGGAATTACCTCTTCCTGTCACAACAGCAAAGTATCCCAGAGCCTTCATGGGAAACAACTTGCCCTCAACTATTTGCTGGATCTGAAATAATAAACACATTTGTTTTTGACGCTGCTAAATATCTTATTGTCATAAAATTAGCAATGTCTGCCCTCTTGTGGAAGAGAAATATATAGCTTCTATTTCCTGACAAAATATTTTGGTATTCAACCATATATATCTTCTACAAATATATTTCAATCAACTTGAAAAGAGTCATACTCGGCTTGGGCTAGCCAGGTTCTTCTCAGCCAGATCCACTTTGGTCAACACAAATATGGTCCTTTTCCCGTGGGGGTCCATTTGACTGACAAGATCAGTTACAATGCTTCGCTCTGCATCCACGCTGCCATCTAGATGGGAACAGATTCAAAATATGATAATATGGTGCCACTCATTGTTACCATCTGGCTTGAATATGGTCACTTGTAGCTGACCCTGAATGCAAAGGATGATTGCATTGGGATTCTGCATGTAGGCCTTGCTAATGCTGAAGATGGTTTCCTTAGTGTCTAATGCCATGCCTGTTGTCACCGTCTGAGAAAGACATATAAAATCATAAATATCTACAGAAATACACCCAAATAAATGCACAATTTACTCACACTGATGACACCTGGTAAATCAACAAGGACCATTCTCTGGATTCCTGGGCCTTTGACGCTCAAGGATATAGTCTGTTAATTACATACAATCAAATTCACCAATAACCAAAACACTTCCATGTCAAATTTCCAATCCTACAACAATACTGTTAAAATGTACACACCTCGCAACTGACAGTTTGTCCTTCTTTGACACTCTTTCTCATCCTCAGCTCAATCTCATGCCTCAGGGCAGCCAGCTGCACAGTATAAAACAAAAAAAAAGTTAGCATCTGAATACTGTATATTTGTGCCTTATGGAAACAAAATGTTTTTGTCTTACATCTTCCTCCTTGGTCAAGTCAAACTCACGGCCACTGTCCTTGAACAAAGCCACATGGTGGGGGCCTTCGCTGAGTGTCACCTACACAAAGAAAACAGAAAGTGAAATCTATCGATGTACTTTTTTCTTCCAAAATGTACTCCCAATCGCAAAGTCTATCAATGTATTTCCAATTAATTGTATCAATATGCCATGAATACATGTTTTGTTTACATGTCTTTGCCTTTTTGCTTATTTACACGCCAAAAAATATTCAGAAAGAGCTTCTTCACTCTGGTTCCGTGTACCTTGACTGGAGAGCGTGTCATCATCTCTCCAGAGCCTCTGGGAAAAATCCTGGCCTGGGCAATCATCTCTAGCACGCTAGTCTTTCCAGCACTCTGATCGCCCACCACAACCACCTTTTAAGAACAGTAGTGAATGGAAAGAAGAGACAAAAGAATACACTCCTGATTACGATCTTAGAAAATTATAGGATTGATTTAGAAATTACATTACATTATAAATTGTAAAAAAAAAAAGGGAATACAAGACAAACAACAAGACAGGGATTTGAGATTTTCATGGCATTCTAGTTGTACTTAAACATTTTTAAGACTTAAGTTGTGAGTAAAAACTATGAATTTAAAACAAACTAATCTGACTTAATTTACCAGTCATACCTTTACCTCAGTGTATTCCTCTTACCCTGGGTAAGTGATCCTGTGTGTTATAGTTGGCATCATAGTCGGACAGGATGTCCAAAACTTCAGAATACAGATCAATAAGGGACTTCTACAAAAAAAAAAAAAAAGGCAAAGTGATGCATACTTTGACAAATCCTGTTAACTTTTGTGAAATAACAATTGTTTATTCTTTGGTTTTGTAAACAATTAAAATGCTTAAGAAAAACGCAGAGTTTGAAAGAGTGTGTTTCTAATGTTACCAACCTTTACTTTCCTTTGGTGAATCCCTTTATCATCTTTTTGTAGAACCACTTTCCTCAACTCCTTGTTCTCTTTTTCTAGTCTTTCCAGCATGCGTTGATACTTAAGCTATCAACAGATGAGAGGAAACAACCAGAGGACAGATCACTAGGTAGAAAAAGTGTTTCTTATACAACTCATACAGATTTGCATAACTTAGTCATCTGAGTCAGCCAGTCTAACCTTCACATTGTTTTTTTCTGATAAAGTCGAACAAAAACCTAATTAGCAATGAATTCAGTACCACAAAGTTCTATTTATCATCATATACTGTATATATCAAACATGGAATAGATGTCTATGTTTACGTGTGAGTCTACCTGGGTACGAAGCAGGTCCTCCTGGAGTTGATCTATCTTTTCTTTATCTGAAGACTAACAATCACAGAGAAAAAATATAGGTTGATAACTTATTGAAGTAATGCATTTTCTTGCTGCAAGCACAAGCAAGAAGCCTGACCATTTTCCACACAAAAATTACTTTTTACATGCATAGTATAATAATAAGAATTTAAGTGTAGTGAGGAATTAAGAGACTGGGGAAGTAGACACTGTCCTTATTCCGCTAGTATTCTGTTATTTTTATATGTGGTGGTAGAAAAAACAAAAAACAGTTCACATCAAATGGCAAGCTCCAGTATTGATTCAGAATTCACAAAATCGTTCACAGGCAATTATGTGATTGTTCATTGAAATCCCATTCAGGTACATATTTTGTACATGTGCAGCAGATTTGCTTAAATTATCAACAAACAAAACAGGACACACAGCTGACAGGGATAAATTGGATTTGGCAGGAAGAGAGTAAAGACAGTTGCAGAGGGATTAAAAGCCTGATAAATCTTGATGAAAGGCACAAACAACGTTAGATGGTTTGGATTCAGAAGTGAGAATCCTGCACTCCTTGACTGCACCACAGAAGTTTCACAAAGTACAGCTCACACCATGCAGAGGTTTCCCATTCTTTACCTCATGCTCCCATACAGAAAAAGGAGTACAGTTGTGCATGATGTGCGACATCCGGGGGACCAATCAATGGAGGTCCATGTGTAGCGTGTCGACAAGCTACTCTCACAGCATACTATAGCCTCATACCATACAACAAGTACTGGTTTCCTTCAAATCTTGGCTGGATTTAAAACTTCAGCGGCAAGTACCCAATTCCAATTTAATGCTTGTGTCAGAATTATATATCTATTTCCACATACAATTCAAGTGACACATATCCAATATTGTTGTGTAAAATTCTTAGAAGACATAAAAGTAAATCTGATTAAATCTTTAATCGTCTGCCATTTCCTTACGAGAACCTGCTAGCTAATAAACATTCTGACGAACCATAATTATAATTGATGATCAAATCTGTGATCTCAAAACATTTTCTCTACCTTTTCCCCTTCAAAATAAACTACTTGGTGTCAATTGACGTCATTGGCACTCCTCAGCAGGATTCCCGTTGACATCCTTGGACAGAACCAAGAAAGTTGGAAATGATTTGCTAATCACTGTATTCTGTTTTCATTTATGTGTGTGAACTTCATGTATTCACCTAGCCACCATATGCAATTACTGTATACTGCTTATTTAACAACCGACACAGCTCTAATGATACATGCAGTATTTAGACCATATTAAATTTAAATTTACATGTGTGTTTGAAAATGTTTATTGGTGTTCTTTGGTTTGACACGAAGGTGTATGCATGTATTTCAATGCCAAACTCCACCTTTATGAAGGACCCATATTGGCAGATATCAGAATAGCATCCCAATTTGGAAAAGGTTTGATTGCAATCTGAGGATATTTCCTTTTATGTTTTAATGCAGCCACGACACATGTCCAAATTGTGCCACGAGATAAAATAAATACATGAATAAAAAAAGAATTGTGTCACTTGAACCATGTAGTTTAAATGTAGCCCTTGTTGGTCTGTGTTTAGTGCTTTCCAGCCACAGGGTACATAAACGGATTAGCTGGGAACATCTTAAGTGGATTTTTTTTTTTTTTTTGGCGAGGGTGGCTCTAGGCACGGTGGGACTTTCACCTTGCGTGTGTGATGAAGGGGGCTGGGGTTCGGAGGCGGCGTGGGAGCAGGCTCTGGCGGTGGGGGACGCGCATTATTGGCAGCAGCTGCCCGCCGGACCTCCTCCTCGTGCTGTTGGATCTGTTGCTGAATAAGAATGAGCTCGCCGAGCAGACCCTGCCGGGGTACGTCATAGTGAGAAGACAGGCAGGGGCAGCAACACAAACAGCAACCAGCCCACAAGGCCATTGCTGCAATCCAACGACTAGATGGAAATAAAGCTTCCTAGCTTGTTCACGATGATTCGGTCAAGGAGTCAGCTATGGAAATCTTGCCACCATCATCAGTGCAATGCAACAAAGTCTGAGGCCAAACTTTACAAAACTGATGGCAGGAGAGGCGACTCATACCACAATCAGCACCTCTCTGCAAGTGGCCTTGATCTGTTCTCCCTTAACATCCTAACTCATCACAACAGTATCAAAGCGTGCAAAGATTGTAAGCTGCTGAGGATACAACACAATTTGCGGTAATACTGTATCTATTATATCAAAAAAACAAAAAAAAAGCATATTCTCAGGGAATATGAGAATGTGACAATGATTAGTAGGCAAGTGCGGGATACTCTATGAAGGCTGAATCACATACTAAACGGCAGCTCATGAAACTCAGATCACTCCATTCCCATTATTATAATTTACCATATCATCATTCATCATCACAATATAGAACTAAATATTATGACACACCCCTCGACGACATATTTCAAGCTTGTGGATGATGATATGCTTCCAAAATGGTGAGACTGTGCCTCAGTATACAAAAAAAGAACCATTCAAGTATGCTTAATGTGGATGAATCCAACCAAACAGAATCTTAAATCTTCCTAAAAGAGTGAACCCTGTTGCACCATTATAACTTAAAGCACCCTAATATTATCCATGTGTTGTATGTTGATGCTTGTGTATTCTATTTTATGTGGCATGTTGGAGATGACTGCAGATGGGGAAGGACTTTCAGGGAAAAGTTTGTTTTCCAACAAATGACTATATACATTACATATAACAAAATAGTGTGTGTGTGCGTGTGCACAGTAAATATAACAAAAATAGTGTGTGTTGGGGGGGGGGGGGGACAAAACAGTACAAGTGGGATGAAGCAAAGATGATCTCATACAAGAAGGAACATTTCAGCAGTGTAAACAAATACTGCCGCACAGTGAGTACAATTGCATAGGCACCTCAGTTTACAACAGTTGTTCCTTAAGCGGGGGCCGTAGCATGAATATATAAGCAAGTTAAAAATAAGTCTCACAATAACCTGAACCAAGATAATAAAGTCATAATGACAGTGTATTGATATACAAAACAAAACAAAAAAAAAGACACTTCCTAGAATAGTGGTTTTGTTTTGCACTGCTGCACTGTATATTGACTTGATACATACTAAACACGGATCTTGATAATTTTCTGGACCTGTAAAATTCCATCACTTCTGTAATTTATTTCATTTTTATTATTTGTGGATTTGGTCGATAAATCAAAAGAAGACGAGTTAACATTTACTGAAAATCAAGCCAAATTTGAGCATTTTGAGCCTCTTAGTCACTTGATGGCCAACATAGATCAAATACAAACAGTTGATCTAACTCACGTCGCCACTCTGATGACTATAATTGTTTGTGGGAGGCGCTTTTAAAATGCCAAGGCCTTGTCGGCATGCAGAAGTAGGTTTTTCACCATTGAAAGGGACAATTTGTAAGATTTAGACAGTTTTTCATTACAGACAGCAGGAGGTGCTGCATTTACCATTGTTCGTTGCTATAACAGACTTGGCAGCCTCCGGAGGAGTGCCACCCCCTATAATATCATTTAATGATAACTACACCTACGATTATATTTAAAACATACTGTTGTTCGTTAAGAACACATTTATTTGCAAGTTTTTGAAATGTATAATTATTTATTTATTTTTAATGAAAAACAGTCTATATCTTACATAGTGTCCCTTAAAAAAAATGGGTGTTTTTTTTTTTCCCAATTAAAATTGATTGTAATCATAATTGCCCAGAACGACTGGAGAAAAAAAACACATTTTATTTTTGGGTAATATCATCCACCTCTACCTGCCAGGGAAGTGAAAAGACTCAAAATGTACAAAAGGATTTTTCAACTTCAGAGGGCGGCAGACTTACAACAGCCTCCGGTATGCAAGAGGAAACACGTTTTTGTCGTGGACAAAATACACACTAGGCAAAGCAATGAATGCCTAAAGTGAAGCTGCATGCTTGTTTTGACTTCTGCACAGTTGAATATTTTTTAGCTTCTTTTAGAGCATTAAAAAAAATGGTTGGATGTTATATGCGTACACCACTTATTTAGATATTTCTTCACAATGGGGAAAAATAATTGTGAGCATCTCAATTTTGAATCTATACTAATGGGTTGGAAAGACACCCATTTTCACAGATCACATTCTAAAAGAAATACTATTATTTGAACCTCACACCTTGCCATTTTGGTGAGGAAGAAGGGCCAAGTAGCTGGAAGCGGAAAAGTGAGGCCGGGGGCTGGTGTTACCTTTTTGTATTGCTTGTCATCTTGTGAGGCTGCAGTAGAACCATCGGTGGCTTTTAATTGGGGATCACCAGAACTTTCTAAACAGACACACAACATCATTAAATATGTCTTTTAAATATTTTCATCATAATGCTTAACTTCTTCTGGTGACAAATGACAATGTCCTTTGCAAAACGTCAGATGTGTGGAAAAGTTTGCAACGATGTATCCAACACACTATCCTATATAGATGTCATCTTAAATGTTATCATGCTAAATGTTGAAAGTGTATACATAGTGTGTGAATTTGTACTGACGAGAGCAAATAAAATGACTGATGCACTGGTCTGGTAACGATAGATGAGATGCCATTACTACCACGGGTCAAGAGATATCATGGATTTCTTTGAAGTTTAATGGCTCAGAGCAAATGTGCTGTCCACTGTCATTTTAGTTTTTGTTCTACATTTCAATGGAAATGATAGCAACTTCACCTCAGGAACGTATTTGTAATTTCCAAACATCTGAGCATGAACTAAAAGCAGAGCAAGTTTGTCCCATTTAAATCAAAACGTGGACCAGATGAAAGAGAGGGTGGAAGTCAAAGGAGGCAGACACACTAGTTAGCAAAGTTTCGAAAAAAGGGGAAAAAAAAGGGGGAAAACATGTTGGGTATGATAAGATGTTTTTTGACTGAATAAAAACAAGTCATCCATGTTCTATGGGAATTTTATTTGAATTTGCACCTGGTATTAAATGGATCCAAGCAACTTCAAAGAATTGCTTGAAATTTTGCACAAAATACAGGTTACTATGTGCAGTGAGAAAACACCTGCACACTAAAATCAGAAGTTGCATTGACAAAATGGATGGCAACATCTAAGCATGGCAAGGATTCCCAAGTGGACGAAGTAAATAGGCCACCAAACCATACAAAGATGCTGGTTATACAAATAGAAGAAAAAAAAGCAGTAGAAAGAAAAGACGTAGGTGGGTAGCACTAATGAGTTTTGGTGTACACACCTAACAACAGAAGCAGACCAGAAGCTCCTTTGACTTCACTACCCAAACTCACACCTGCGAATAATGTGGACAGAGGGGCAGGGGAGGAGGAAAAAGGAAGAACAGCACAACAAAATAATCATGAAAGACATAAGCAGAGGGATGGTGGTCAATGCTGTGAAATGAAATGATGTGCAAAGCAAAAAAACAAACAAACAAAAAAAAACCCTAATTTGTGTCATCTAATCAAATTTGAACATGCATTGCACTCATAAATAGAGTTTTCAGATGAAATGTATTTTTATTGGCTTGGCTTCTAATGTAAATAGAACTGATTGTGTAGTCACACACATCCCAAAAAGTTCACACAGGGCAACGAAGCAGGTTACACCCTAACCCTTATAGCTAAGAAAGAGGCCTTCATATTTCATTTTCAGGGTTGCAAGCCTAGTCACAGCGCAGTGCCAAATTGCTCTGATTTCAAACTAAATTTCTTAAAAACAAGTAGTAGTGAAGTGTGAAGTCTCACACTATTCTGGCTTGTTCAACTTTCACATTTTGTTTGACTTTTTGGGAAAATGGGTAAAGTCATATTTGAGGCTCTACTGACTCACCAGAGGATAAGAAACTTTTGATGAAAGTGAAGTTCTCTCCTATCTTGTCAAAATCAGGCAGTAGTTTGGCTATCTCCTCCATCTCCGGTAGCGCTTTGGCCAATTTATCTGAGGATGAAACAATTATAAAAATGCAATGAAATGTAAATATGACACTGCCACCGATATATTTTATTGTCACACTATATAAGGCAAGATTTAGTTTAGGGCACAACAGTTACAACACTTACCAAGATCTATTTGTTCACTGAGTTCCCACACAAAGTCAGGAATGACCCAGTTGTATTCGCTAAAATCAGGCAGCATATCCTTCCACTCGTCATAAGTCTAGAAGCAAATTGACACAGATGAGCAAGTTTCTTTCTACATCACACGACAATAACAATGTTAGCTTTTATGATATTTTTTTTTTTGAGGGATGGGCGGGGGTGGAGGATTTCTGAAAGGCTGCAAGTGCATTGATTCCGAACTATGTGTTATAGACCCATTCTGAGTCTGATACAATCAGTGACCAAGTGCCCACAGTATACAGTAAATTAAAAAGAAAGGGTTATAGGGACATACAGCACAAGCCAAAAATTTGGACACACCTTCTCCTTTGCTTGTGCTTGCCAATATTTCTAGATGCCAAAGCCACACATTTATTGGATGAATAATTGTCTCCATAATTTCACTGACTTTAAGGGCACTTGCTTATCCACAGAAGATAGGGCCAAACACAATTCTGTTCAAGGTCATGATTCATTTTGAATGAAAGATGGACAATGGCTGAACAAAACAGGCAAAACTGGTGCACATTGACACATAGACCAAATGCATACCTTCTTGGCCGTGTATCCTCCTCCCACGGCACTGCCAAGCAAAATGTATCGCAGTTTCAGCAGCCTCGCAGCGAGTCGGGCCACCCAGAAGTTTCGTTTCTGCTGGTAGCCCCTGCCTCCTGACCCCAGAGGTGGCTTCAGTGGCCGCATGGGCAATCGAGACATGGAGGTGAAAAAGCGAGCAGCTGTGCGATGGGGTGGACGCTGAGAGTTGGTGTTTCCATAGTAACGGTGGTGGATAACACGGTACAGAGGGTGCAGCTTCTGAAGTGGTAAGCGAAATCTCACTCCTGTCCTGGTAGGGACCAGATTCCTGCATGCCATGCTAACATGAGGGAAAAATTGGTCATGAGTTAAGAGAAAAGAAAAAAAAAAAAAACTTATGTGAAGTATTCCTTGTATTTTAAATAAATCTACAAATTTTAGCAGCTGTTAAGAGAAAAAAAATGTTGTGAATCTTTATTTTAATTTTACCAAGAGGGAACGCATATAATTTGGGACTTTTCCAATAAGCTATTAATATTTTGAAGTGATTGAACATGCAAACAGTATGAATGTTTATGTTTCGTCAACGATACATCTCCGTTGTTAGTTTAAATTTTTTTGCCAAGGGATCATTTCCCTATCAGTACACAGGACCTTTGTGGAGGTATAGTATTGAAGTAATAATTTAGTATTTTAGACAACACTGATTTGGACAACCTTTTCTCGCGATCATCACTAATACAGTATACGCATATGTCGCCACCAAGCGCCCAAACAAAAATGAGCCAAGACATCAAGTAAAAATGGGTGGCCGTGGACATCAGCAGTCGTTCATAATGGTATGCATTGAGATAAGGGTCATGTATTCAAACGTCATTTAATCAAGGTGTATATACGTCGATTTAACAAAATTGCCCATCAGTCCAATCAACCCGTTATCTTTATCAAGCTAGCTGATCGTGAGACAAAGTTAAAGACAGCTCATGGTATATATATGTCATGATTTTCTACACATTGGGTTTAGACTATTGGTAAATTGTTGAGCAACTGCATTTGCACATTTATTGAGAAATGTAAAAACAACTAGCATGCCTTTTCTAAGAGTCTCAGCTAGGCTAATGCTGCTTGCTTGCTCATCGTAGACGACTCACTAATGTTTTGAGTATTACCTGTTTCTTATTCAAAAGTAAACTCAACTTACCATGCAAATTTACTCCCAACGCGCAACATGGTGCTGCTGTTCACAGCGAGATGGCACAGATGCATTTAAGTCACACGTTAAGAAAAGCCCAATGCATCTTTCCACAAGATACACACCCGCCTGACTTGCTAGCTAAAGGACACAGGCTAGAATGACAGCCGACTTCCGGTATTCTGGTCCAACAAACAAATCGGCCTTGAAGGCACCCACCACGAAATTAGTTCCGACTCAACGTTCATTCACAATAAAACAGAAAAACTGTATTTTTCGACGTACTCAAGTATTCTGTATTTATTTCAATAATAAATAACATACAAAAAAATTGAACAATTAAGCAAATTTGACGAAGATGAACTTAGATCTTAGAAATATTTTTAAAAACAACCTCATCCACCTTCTGCATAACACCGGTTGTAAATTTCTTTTTCATTTAGCTGCAACTAAATGTTTTGTTTTCTATATTCTGGATGGGAACAAAGTACTCAAAGACATGTAAATAATTGTTCAAAAACATTTATTGAACAAAAAATATGTCTAGAATACAATTCCCAGGGGAAACAAGAAAAACATAAATATACAATAAATTATTAAGTAGAAACATTTCAACACAATGTACATATCTGCTGATAAAAAAATATATTTCCAATGTGAGTCAATCACTGATGTGCAGAAGCTGTCAATGAAAGCAGATCCAATTCGCTGTATTGATAATTGGTCAGTATACTGTTTGTTATACATATATACCCCTGAGGAACTATCCATCTGAGCCTATACACTCAGTGGCTGACTCAAATGCCTTTCAAATGATTATCAACAAAACCTAATAATAGGAAGCTAATCCTATCGTCGGCATGTTAATGTACCTGTGTTAAAGCAACATTTCTACACAAAACCAGATCCAACATCGCCGTCACAAAAAAAGGCAAATTCATAGCGTCGAAGAAATGTTAATATTTACACTCTGCAAGGTATTAAAATGAGATTTGGTATCATGGTTTAAAAGTTCATTGCGAAGGTACAGTCAATTAAAAAGATACAAATCAGTGGCAAGAGAGTTGATTCATGGAGGTTAGCGTTTCAGTTTTCCATTCATACTTTTACAGTGGAAATTTGCTTTATCATGTACATCATCGACCCAAGCCAGATTTTTCATCCAAAGCAATAGCAGCAACCTAGTTCCAATTTGAAAATAACTAATTCCAATACTGAACAAAATGCCCGTGATTCATTCACCAGTGAGGAAAAATACAAACGAATCCATCTTGATATGAAAGTGAACATACAAATAAATAGAAAATGTAAATGAATCAAACATTTGATTGTAAAAAACGTACCACAACACCAGCCCTTTACAGTAAAAAAAAAAAAAAGAAAAACTACGCATTTTTAGATAACCATACTGATTTTTTTTATGCACACACGGAAAATGTACATATCAAAATATAATCCAACTTTTCATGTTATTTCAACATTTACCTTTTACAGAACATCTACTGTTCATTCCGTTTCTCTCATTATCAGTAAAGAAAAAAAATGCTCTGAAGGCAACGGTATCTTTGAAGTGGTAGGATGCTGCTGTCTTTTGACAATACATTTGTGCCTTAGGTGGTCTAGCCAGAAGAAAATAATAAAAAGCAGGGGCCCTAGCAAAACATTTAGGCCTGGTTTTTGAAACATTCTGCAAGCGAACAAAATAATTCCAACCATCATGACAAAGTATACATCACAAAATAATCTACTTATTAAAACAGGTCGTAAGTATAATGCACATTTGATATTTTATCACATTATATATATACTAAATATATTAAAATGGCTTTTAGGATTATTGTCAGGAGTTTCAATGCCACCCAAAAAAGGTTATGCTGGAAAATACTGTATGCACATTCCTTTTCCATTGCCATTTTGACTTTGTTTGGGCAGAGACCATGAAATTATCTTGGGTCGGCAGCTGATATAAATATGTTGGTGAAGCTCAGAATTAACTTCAGATAATGCAGCTTACAGTTTTGTGTCACTTAGCGTAATTTGTTAGAGCTTAAAATGCACAGTCTTAGTACTTGACAAAGAGTGAGCATTTTCAAATTATTCCCTTGCAATCATCTACTATACAATAAAACAATCTAAATTTAACAATACAAGCATGTACTATATCCAAATGACACATTTAATAACAGATACTAAAAAAGTAGTCTTGGGTGGAACTTTAAATTTCAAAATATATCTAAGAGCAATGAACTTAGACAGCCCTTATAGAAAGCCTCTATTGTACGTGGATTTCAAATGACAAACGGTTCAGTGTTGCACTATGTTTGTTTCCAATGTGGTAAAACAGCAAGCTAATGAGATGCAGAATGCATAACCATTGCGCCTTTAATGATTCTTCCATGGGAAGAGATTTATAATTGAGATGAGCACAATTTGAGTAATAGCGTGACAGCATTTCAACATCCCACAAAATTGCACCATGTAAGTCCTGTGGCCAGTCTCTGAATGACCTCCTTTTGCCACTGAAATGACGACATGTTTGGGGCTTTAGACTACATTGATGATCACACTAGTCGTCAGCAGCAAAATGGTTTGGCTAGTGGAGAGGCAAAGCAAAAGTAATTAAAAAAAAAAAAAAAAAAAAAAAAAACATAAAAACGGGATAACACAGCAGGTTGTTGCTGGCATGACTTAATAAGACATAGAATTTTAATTATTGGCTGGTTTCAACAAAAGGTTGTCCAGAAAGTTACTTGATTTAATCAATCTCAGTATGTTTTTTGTTTGTTTGTTTAAAGTCCTTGCTCCTGACCTAATAAACAATCAGAATGATTATAGAGCCTCGTAACAAGAATTACAATGTATCTAAAACACAACTACACATATTCTTAGTATTTCATGTCATTATTCAGAAAGATACAATGCAAACATCCTGTATGATCAACAGGAACTAATAATATTGTCTCCACTGGAATGAGTCTCTATCTGAAACTCATTCACTAAAATTAATGGCTATAGGCATCACCGATCAATGTTCACTGGGCTGGCTGCAAATAATTAAAATATGCCAAATAGTTCATGTGCTTATAGCAGTTAATTTCAGCAGTTGGAAGTTCCTGTCTCTTACTATTCAGTGTTTTATGCTTTTTTTTTTTTTCTTTTAAATAAAAGTTTTATGAATACCTTCCTAACAGTGGTGCTTATTTAAATTTAACATCTACTCCACATGGTTGTTAATAACTACACAGCAGCAGGACACTTTCAGCCAGTCATCCAATCCACTTATCACTTGTCCCTTAAGTAAGATGGGGGCCGCAGAAAGATGATAAAATTGAGGAATCTAAAACAATTAACATAAACTCAACTTATTTGCTTCTAAAGTTAGCGTTTCCGTCAGCGTGTGTCACGAATAAGAGAAAAAAAAATGGCTCTCCTGTAGCGTGATTTTGATTGCTTTTTGTCATGGTCTCGAATATGGCACTAGGCTCTTTCACAGCCTGATTCCTAATACAGCAGTTGCCTGCAAGCGATCTTCTTCAAGCTGCAACTCTGAGGTCTACAATATATGCATATGAACCTCAAAATATTATCTGGACACAGCTTCACTTCCTGTATAAGGGTAAAATGATTTAATTTAAGTTTATTAAAGACCTCAGCCCCAAGTGGGTGAACTAGTAAACATCATTCAAATGTTCGTTTTTTTGGACAAGAGTATGAAACAATCATCAAAACCAGTGACAAGTTTAGAGCTCAAGGGAGCGTTTCAATAAGTTAGTGTGCAAAACTCTTTTGTTTGATAGTTCCTGTATGAAAAGTGTGGCTAATGGTAGGGGCTGCTAGGAAATGCCCACAATTTGAGAGGAGGAGCCATTTACAGGACAGGCCTTAGCTTCAGTAGTAGTGGTCGGTTTTGGGGGCCAGTCTGGGTCCACACTGAGTTCCTGGGCCAGATGCATGTAGCGAGCCTTGCGGGTCATCCTCCCTGGGCAGCACAGGCACTTGTCTGCTAACACCTCAATGCCTTTCTGAAATGTCCACAAACCCACACATAAATAAAACATTCATTCCAGAAAATGCAATAAAATTGGAGAATTTTAGCTTAACTGAAATGACACAGTAGTTTTTTTTTTTCTGAAATATTTCAAATCACAGGAGGCAAAGGAATACTCATTTGCATGCAACATCAAACTGCCTAAGTTCTACTCTATTTGAATATATTGCCCAAAACGATGAAAATGTACCACTTAAGATATACCTCTGGTGCATGTCAACCTAATTTATTTCAGCATTTCAATAAAAGTGAAATGATATTAATTCACTCGAAAGCACATAATTATTTTTGTAGTATAATGAGCAACTTGCATTTAACGTCTTCTCCCCTTTCAGCTTTTTCCTTCAGAGGTTCCCACAGCGAGTCATTTGTCTTCTGTATCCTCTTCTCTCAGACCAACTTCCCTCATGTACAATTTCACTACATCTACTGTATAAACCTCCTCTTTGCTCTTTTTCTACATCTCCTGCCTGGCAATTCAAAACTCATCATCCTTCTACTTATTCATTTTCTCTCCTCCAGACATGTTCAAACCACCTCAGTCGGGGCTCTCTGACTATCTCCAAAACCTCTAACTTGCTGTCTCTCTGATGTATTAATTTCTGACAATATCCAATCTGGTCACTCTCAAAGAGAACCTCAACATCTTCATCTCTGTTACCTCCAGCTCTGCCTCCTGTCTTTTCCTCAGTAGCGCTGTCTCCAGGCCAAACTTTTTCCTTTCATTTTAGCAGAAACTCTTCGATCACACATCACACCTAAAAACTCCACTCCACCCATTCCAGTTCCGTTTCTATCTTTGATCCCCTGACCACCTGTCTTTCTAATCTCGGTCTCTGCCTAGTCAACCTGTGAAGGTCAGTCTCTCCCTCTTTACTATTCAAACTAGCAGAAAAGACAATTTAATTCCTTCATTCGTCATTTGCCAAATCTACTTTCTAACCCTGTCTTCCCTCTTCGGTCCTCTCAGTGTCCCACTTCTTAGCTGACCTTTTTATCCCAACACTCCTGCACCACCTCATTCCACCACCAAGTCTCATTATCTATTTTGCTCCAGATGACACACCAAGTACTCTCCTACGGGTTTCTCTGATCACATTAGCTGGAGTTGTCCAGTCAATTGGAAGCACCTCCTGGCCATCCAGAACCTGTTTCAACTCCTTCCTAAAAGTCATACAATGCTGTTTGTTGATTTAGCTTCCACCTGTGTGTCTTCATTGTCTTTGCCTTCATCTTCTTCACCATCAAAGCCATGCTACACTCCTTTTACTCTTCCTAAAGACACACCTTCATCCTCTCTTTCTTCCACTAACAGTAGCCAAATTTCCATCCGCACCTTGTAGGTGAACAGTACAGATGGTGGCTGTGGCTGACCCAGGCCACGACCACAAATCCCCCAAACTCACTATTTCAGAAATTATATTACATAAAGATTGATTCAAAATAGGCAGGAATTGATCGTCTGAACATAAAAAAAATGTACAATTTAACTTTTACTTTTTTGCACTGAATTACTGAAATGAACTTTTCCAGGCTATCCAAATTCATTGCAATGCACCAGAATTCTTGGTTTCTGAAAATTGAATCTTTAATTGATAATAGAAGCAATATATTGCAGAATGAATAATGCTTCTCTTTTTGACCTCCAATATATACATTTATAACGCTTTAGGCAATAATTCTCAACTATTTTGCTACAACAGATTTGCATGCATTTCATGAACAAAATTGAGCATGACAGTTTAAAAGAGTTTTCTATGAGAGTTCTTATGTCAAACCCTAAAAATTTGAAAAAAAGCATATGGAGTAACATAAAAAGAGATTTTCACAGCAGATCTTCATATCTCAAGCAAAGTCAAATGAGAACATTGGTGAAGACATAGTATATTAGCCTTCTTTAAATGCACATTTCACTGAGGTTGCGAGATGGGTAACTGACTGGTTGAGAAAGTTAAGAGAAGTACCCTCAATAAAGAGTGAAGAGGCAAATGCAGCAAGTGGAGCTTTGAGGCTAGCAAGTTGCAACGAGAGGGGTAGCAGACTGAGGGAACAGGTGGGGTATGCAATCAATAAGTCCGACGGAGGAGGGAGGGAGGGGGGGTAGGCTAGTTGAACATTGTAACCTTTATACTGTTGATCATAATGTGGTAAAATTAAAAAGGGGGAGGGAACACCACACAAAAGAAAAATGAAAAGGCTAGAATAGGAGACGTCAGTTTTTCCCAACCTGTGGTGGTGGGGCAGCAGGAGCGATGCCCTGCTTGTCTCTGCTGAACACAAACTTCCATAAGACGATGTCAATGATGAAGGTCTGTAGCGCAGTGGGCAGGGGACAGAATTACAGAGAGGCTAATTTGATTTAATGTAGGCATGAATATCTTTTTTTTTTTTGCAGGGCCTTGTGGTTTTTAATTATTGCAATTAAGTCATAATTCGAATCAAAGCAACTATTAGAAAAAAAAAGAAAATGCACAGGCGTATAAGCTCACAAACCATGACAATTAGTACAATTCTTGATTACAAATCAAATGATTGTGTGATTTTAGTAAAAAAATAAGATTTTAGCTAGCAAAACAGTACCATCTAGGGTGTGCGCTAAGCATGGCGTGTGCGCAAAGGCAGCCAAGTGTTAGGAAGCGCAGTTAAAACTGCTCCTGTGACTGAAGCGAGAATGCATCCACTATCTATTGTCAAGCAATTTTAAGATGAATAATTCCCTCTACTGAAACACAATCTTTCTGAGGAATATGCGAAGGAGCCTAATAAAGAACAATTTTCATTTTGTAAAATATTTAAGTAACCCTGCTGTTGGAGGAACGAGACAAAGATGAGGACACTGCATGAGGGGAAAATAATCTTTATGAGAAAACAACCACTTGTTACAATATTGGCTAATGAGTCTTACCTCTACCATGACAGACACGGCTGCATTGACCACAATTATCAGCAGGAGTTTTAGTCTCCAATCAAGAGGAACACAAACAATCTGTGAAGATCAAATTCAAATTGTTCAGACAAGCTACTCTTTTCACCTTATCATTTAATATTTGTTAGTCTCTTACCTCGAGAACGGTATCAATGGCTTTAACTGGGTAGAACATGTTGGTGAAAAGGGAAATGTACAAAATCAAAGCGGTAACGACAAAAGGCCCTGGCAGGAGAAAATTAAGAAAATATATTGTTACATAAATGTCGAGTTGTTTATAATTTGTTATTGGTGACAAGCGACAATCTTACAATTCTTGTAGCTTGGTTGTCTAAAAGGTTTGCCCTTCGAGAAGACGATAGCAACCATAAGGTACTGGAAGCAGGAAACATAGAAAAGGCTGGTGTTCTCGTAATTTTGGATGTTGTGGTCATCAACGTCAGTTTCATTCAAGTTGGATATATTTATGTGTGAAGAATTGTTGCAGGCACTGAAAGACAACATTTGTTTTATACACTCAACACTTCAACATCACGCACATTTTTCTTTTAAGTTTTTCTGAAACATAGAAGCAGTTTTCTATCTACAAAAATTGTGTTAAGACTACCCTAATCATGAGCGATGTCATGTTCTTACTCAGAAAGTGGTGTCCAGACTGTGTACCACGGCTGAACTTGGACCCAAAAAAATGCAAGCATCTGGAAGCCAAAGCAAATGAGGATCTGGCTCAGCACAGAGAGGAGCAGAGGCCCTGAGATCAGGCCTGATGGAGGAGGATGAGCAACTAGTTCTTTCCATGCTGGGTTCAAACTCACTGAAAAAGAAGTAATCAGTCACTAATAATTAGCACTGTATATTTTCTTAAATACATTTTCTCGAAAGCTTACTGGTGAAAACAACCACAAGGATGATGGCTATGTCGATGAAAAGGAACTGGAAATCTCCAAGATTACTGAGGATCTAAGGGTAAAAGAAAACATTTGCTTTGCATGAAAATATTCACGGCTTTTCCCATGAACTGCATAGGCAGCGGTTCGGAATAGGGGCAAAATGATGATTCAGGAGGAATATATTACTTTCCATTTGCAGGATTGAAGTGGTGACACCAGAATGATAATTTCTCACACAGAGCCCCAAATCACTGTCAGTACCCCATTTATATGCAGATGATTGTGAGTAGAACAGTATCACTTACGGAGTATAGGAGAGTGACACTAATGTACTGGATGATGCTGTAAAGGGCCATGAACTTGAACACACAAAAGGAGGTGATGAGAGCAGCACGACCCTCCCTGTACAAAGTCAGAGAGCACCTGCTATTTTGCTGTCTCCGACATGAAAAAAAAAAAAAACTATAAAATAAAATTGAAATTTCTAAACCAACCTAATGAGGCTTGGCACACAAGAGATATTGGGTGTTCTGGAAGTGAAAGGAGAGGCCACAGAAGCTTCAAGCTCTGACAAAGAGATGCCACTATGAGCCCTCTTTAAAGCCTGAGGGAAAAAAAAAAATCCAAAACTTCATAATGTAAGTTGAACACAATAGATGCATTATCACTTCAAATCATTCAAAAGCCTACACATACCCCACAGTCATTTGCTCCATCTCCACACATCCCCACAAAGTAGCTGTGAGAAAATGTAATTAAGAACAAAATGTTTCATTTCACACTTTTTCAAACATATTATTCTACTTTTTTTTTTATTTTTTTAACTCACTCAACATCCTGCAGTGCCTCAATGAGTTGTGTTTTCTGATCCGGGGCCATTCTGGCAAACACTGTCCCGTGTAACACCAACTTGAAAATGAACATGAAAAAATATCAAAGTTAATTGTCTTCAAATATACAGTAGTCTTTCTGATAACGCCTCACACCTTTGGAAGCATGTCGGGGAAATGCTCCAAGATAATCGCAAATGACTTTCCGTTCATGGCAAAATGGTACCGGTCTTGCTGTTTGGGCTCCTCCATAGGACAGACATCTTCCAGGCATATATTCACTTCCTGAAACCAGTAGGTATACATAGATGAACACATTTCGCACCTTTTTTAAATTATATCAACACAACTATACTTATTTTTCCAGTCATACAGCAATGACTTTTGGGCAGAACTTTCAACTTTGACGGAAAAAGAGTGTGCCTGAAGAGGTCATTTGTACATGTTTTTTCATACAGTGTATGTCTCACCTCCAGATGTACTGCCATACTTGGCTTGTCAGCGCACCTCCAGGTAATTCTGGCAGTCTGTCCATCATGTGGTGGAATGGCATCTGAAATGATGACTGTATCCTGTGGCAGGATCATTCCACAGTCCCGAGCAACTGAGATGGCTGTAAGCATGTTATCGCCTAGAAATGCATAAATATTTCATGATTAATGTCGTGGTAGTAGTCGCAACTGGTTTTCACTTTGTCTTTATTACATACGTTAAATTACAAAGATATGTGAAACCACAATCCCTATTGTTTTTGCTATGGTGAGCTGTGCAAAATTCTAGCAGTTCTTTCTTACCCGTAACCATGACAGTACGGATGTTGGCTCTGTGGAGATCCCGCAACACTGCTGGCGTTTCTGTCTTCAACTTATTCTGCATGATTATTAAACCCAGGAACTCCATGTTTGTCTCGATGTGATCTCTAATTTATGGAAAATATATACATATTTCACTCAGTCCTACATATTTTTTTCTTTCACATTAAATGACATACAGTATTAAAAAAAAAAGAAAAGAAAATACACTACACAGGTGTATAAGCTCACAAACCATGACAATTAGTACTATTCTAGATTATAGGTAAAATGATTTTGCTGCTTCCAACTCCAATATACAAAGATGCTTGATTATGGTACTTATTTTTTGGTGGTACTCTACAAACGAGGCCAAATTACAAAAAATAATTCACCGATTTTGCATTTTTTATGTTAAAAGTACAAAGGCAGTGTACCTGTTTACATTCTGAACCTTGTGCCACGTGAGTTTGGATTCTAGACGACGATGAGCCAAAGCTATTACTCTGAAGCCTTGCTTTGTGTAACCCTCCAAGACCTCTGCAAAATCATCAGGCACTACAAAAATACAGTAAGATAATGAAGAACATTGCTGTAAATATTTGGGCAAACACATGAGAGTAGATTCTCAGTTATTTAAAAAGTATTCACCGACATTGTCGGGAAAGTTAATAGGGCTCACCTGTCTCTGCCTTGCAGTGGCGAGCCACCACCTCTGGTGCTCCTTTCATGTAGGCATCCATACGTTTCTCTCCTAACAGACGAGCAACCACACACATCCTCTGGAGTGCAGAGGAAAATGGAAACTGCCGCACGATACCGATCTCATACTGTGACTACACAAAGAACAAATGTGCAGATGTTTAAATTGACTACGACATGTCAAGAAAGGCAAAATTAAGTGCCCTCTCAGAACCACCAATAACAAATACACAAAAACAAAATCATGAATTCTATTCCAAACTCCTGAGGTTGCTCAAATTCTTTAAATCTGATTAAAAAGCAGGAACTCAACTTAAAAACATGTGACTACCTTTGACTAACTTTGTAAAGTTAGTGAAAACAAATCTTACTCCTGTCATTAACCTTTTCAATAAGTTTGTGATAGGTCTTTTGATAGGTCTTTTAGAATTAAAAGATGTCTGTTTTGTCAAGAAATAAAAGTAACTACTTACAGGCAGGTCATAGAGTTCCTACAAAATGAAAAGGACAGAGAAGAGGTCATTAGGAGAAAAAAAAATCATTTGCTTTCGTTAACTGATTAATGTTTAACTGGAAAATGTGACTAAAACCACCATGCTTATATGTTATTGATATATTAAAAAAAAAAAAAAAAAGTACTGTTGTTTGTCCTACTCTACGTGGGTTGGTGGGAGCTCTCATCACAACCATCCCTCACAGAGTTGCTTTACTTACCATGTCTTGCTCTGTTGATATGGGCTGTGATGGCAACAGCTGCTTTGTGGGCCTCACCACCGTGGGCATGATGCGATTGTGAAGAGCTGTTTCTTCCTCTGTAGCTTCCTCCAGAATCTGGAAGAGGGGGTGCAGGTAGAGGGACGACTTTATTAGTAGTCTTAGTCCTAATGAGAAAATATTGTAATGAACTGTACTCGGTAGACTATTACGAAGCTACAAAACTCACCCATCCAGTAGCCTCAAACATTTTGAGGTCCAGTGGGTCCCCAGACAATTGGCCCTCTATTTTTGTAAGTGAGTGGCAGGTGGCCATACAAGCAACAAATTGGGATTTTACGAGATTTTCCTTGGAAGCTTTTTCATCTGATTGCTGGAAACTGAAAAGGACAATAGGGGTCAGTTTGAAGTTGGCAAATATTACCAAACAAAAATAAATCTGTGGTAAATAAATACAACTTCTGAAAAAAATATAAGTACATTGTTTAAATAAATAATACATATGGCTAAGGCTGCATCAAGAGGGGTTATAAAACAGTTTGATCCAGTAGCGGCACATATTCGTGAAATTTGTGCAGGATAGTAAGACCACATATGATAGACCGATTATCAGCACTGATTTTCAGGTATATTTATCAAATCTGACTGCCGATAAAAGATAATTTTAACGTTGAGGAAACAACAAAATGTTTGGTTGACTTTATTAGAGATGCTGCTGACCCCGTTAACTCTCTGCACCATTTGTTTTTATTTTATAACAAAAAAAAGTAAGCAAAGTTCAACATTTCCATTGTTTTGACATTTGAAATGTATCCAACATTATTGAAGAAAACTACATGGAGCTAGGTCTCCCTAAATATTTTGTTAGAATAGCTTTTGTCGAGGAAAAAAAATATTTTGGAAATCAGAACCGTTGTTCAAAGAAGAGACATTTGAATACGTTTCAAAAAAGTATTTTCCCTCTCACTAAAAATGAATAACGTCTCCAAAGGTTTGTTTTTTACTTCCTTGACGCGCAGTTATTTCTATAGGCACTGACAAAAATCATGCATCATTCTGAAGACTTTACCTGCCATTCTCTACTCTTTGGACTCCCCATAGATCTAAACCATCTTCAGTAAGAGTTCCTGTCTGGCACAAGAGTCACACACACATAACCTAAATTTAGCATTAAAATAACCCATAAATCATGAAAAGTAAACAATATTATAGTAAATAATAACAGTAAATAATTATTTAAATACTCGTTTTGCCCAAAGTACTTATCAAACACTAAGTTTGGTACTCACCTTGTCAAAGCAGACCAGATTGATCTGCCCACAAATATTAATCCTTTGTGGGCTTATGCAAAAAATGCCAATATTTTTAAGGCGCCGCTGGGCATAAACAATACCGGCCGTCATGGCTGCGGGCAGCGCTGGCGGAACAGTGATGGTAATGATGTCGAGTGATTCAATGATGATAGTCTTTGCTGACACCTGGAAGGCCAAGGAGAAAAAAAAAATCTTTATTTTTATTTTTTTACAAGTAAGTCACTCGCCACTTTTGCTATGTTTACTTCACAAAGATTACCTTGTTCTTGATGCTAAGGGCAATGGAGTAGACAAACCCAATACCAGCCACACCCACCAGACACAACAAAAAAAGGTAGGCGTCACGATATAGCTTGAAGTCTGTGGGTTTGGGGTAAAGGATGGAGCGTACCAAATGGCCTTTGGCTGTGCTGAAGCCTAAGTAAGGAGTTCATAATGTCAATAAACAATTTCTAAAGACTTATCAGCATAGTTTATGAATTTCATGTACAAAGTATCAGAACAACTCTTAAAAAGTATGCCAGTTGTTTTGTGATGGAACCACAAAAGTAGCAACAAATCTGAGACACATGCTTACCTGTACGGACTACTACAGCCTTGACCAGTTCACCAGTGTAAAAACGTGTCTGAATGACATTAGTGCCACAGAAGAGTGTGTGTCTCTTATGCTCCTCTATGCTATAGGCACTCATAGGCTCATCGCCACTCTCCCCTGGCAAATGGTTTGGAAGGTTGGTCTTTGTCACTGGAACACTTTCACCTTGTTGAAAGGTTTAGCTATGTTAGCACATGGCAGTGGGTTTTGCAAGCCACTTTTAGAATACATTCCTTTTCTAACCTGTAAGCATGCTTTCATTGACAATGCAGGTTCCACTGATCAGCACGGCATCACATGGCATAATGGTCCCATTGCTGGGGATGACAATCACATCCCCAGGCACCAAATCAGTAGACATAATCTCTTCAATATCTGCCATGGAAGAAAATGCATGTGAGGCAAAATACGGGAAACCAAGAATAGAATGTGTGTCACGAGACAGCTAAATGCAAACGACGATGGAATAAAATGAAGTTATTGCATTTAACAAGTAAAGGAAAAATAGCCAGGATTCCAACATTTCACAGTGTGATGCAGGATTCCACAATGTGAAACAGGATTCCCCTTAAGTCATTTTCTTAACAAAAACGAAAATATAGGCTGAACATATAGTATAACCTCTGCTAAAAACGGCTCAAGCACTGAAGCCAAACATTTGCAGGTATTGGGGAAATAAAAAAAATACAAACCATTATTGGCTCGGCATACAGATACACGTACAATACTGTGAGCTGCCACCATATCATGAAGCATGACATATTGCTAGAGAATGAAGAAGAAAACATAAGAAATTCCAGAATACCTCATTGACAAAAAAAAATGCACAAATTACCACAGAAGTGCAAAACATTTTAAATATTGAAGGCAAATGTCAAAATACAATGATAAAAATCCTAGCAGAAATGGAAGTTATAAATACATTGAAAAGGGTTGAGTAAACATTCACCTAGCAGATGCTCACATTCTTACACTTAGTTGGGATTAATTACGGAGCTTGGTAAATTCAATTAAAGAGAAGCAAGATAAGTGCTTCTCTGTACAGTGGGTTTTACACCTATAAATTTGTACAAAAATTGAACACATCTGTCAGTCTAAAAGAAGCCTACACTAACAGAGCAGTAAAGACACAGTAAATGCCGGATTTACGTGAAAAAACAAATATAAATCACATTAAAAAAAAAAAAAAAAATCCCCCATGGCCCGTCCATAACAAACTCATTATAAAGCCGTGATCCACTTTTGGGTCCTAAATCACCTTTTGAGAATTACTGGGCTCGAGAGCGCAGAGAGAGAGGTCATTGGCCTATTTATTTTCCTGTCCATTATCTAGACCTCGAAAAGCTTGTTGACAAAAGTCCAACATTGTATAAACTGAATTAGGCAGTTTTTGTTCTTGAATTGAGTTTTACACAATGGTTAAATGTGTTTAAAACGTTTCCACATGCTTACCTTTTTGATGGTATAGAGAGAGGTAGCTATGGATATAAATGACATGATAACAATGGCAATCGCATAATAGTAATATTCATCGGCACTCCACAATATTACACTGAAGAGTTGGAAGATATAGAAAGGATTTAGGACCTACAGAAAAAAAAAGATAAAAGTCAGTTCATCGAGCAACCAGAGAATGAATGAGAATTCAGAATGTGTTTATTCTATAGCTGAAACTACCTCTTTGATAAGCAGCTTGAAAACAGAAGGCACTTTCACTTCAATTTTATTCAATCCAAAAAAGAGTCTCCTAAAAATATAAATGAATGAAAGAACAAATATACATATGAACATTCTAACATTGTCATTAATCAGAATGATTATTACGATTAACTGGCAACTGAAGAAAGATCACAAACTCTCTCTCCATGTTTATAATTACTGAGCCAAATTAGTTATCATATAAATTGTTTGATTAGCTGATGTAAAATGGGCAGTTGTAGACAAAACGAGCAGCAGGCCATTTCGCAAACCTGCGTGTAAATGCAGCCATTACATCGTGTCCTACAGTACATCCCATTTTCACACTAGCTATAACGTATCCACATGCCACTAACATAACACCAATTAATACATGTAGGGTTGAGAGTATCAATTTTAGTCATGAAAAAAAGCGGCCTTCCAGGCTCAATTATATATAGATTGCTGCCAAAACGGACTGATAATACTTAATATGACTAAGTGGAAAATAGACCATCTCAACAGTATATGTCCTATATGAAGCTACTGGAAATACTAGTTGGTTACCAGCAAAATAATTTTCTTGACCAGATATTACCTGTACTCTTGCTGGTTCCTGGTTAGACCTTTGCTGTGCTCTGAGTGGAGAGAGGCAGCAGTCACATTGAGATCATCTAGGCCACTGTGGAACAAAGCCATAATGATAACTACAGTACCTCTAGTAATACAGTTTCTTGGTGACAGCAATTCAAGTATTAATCGTCATGTTAAACCCTGTGCTGGTGCAGTACTTTTATTATTTTATTTTTTTAATGATCAGAATTTCTAAATTAAAATTTTCTCTCTCTTTTTTAGGGACTTTCCTGACTCATTCAACCAGTTGTATGATTAACTCTTTACTGCGCACAGCAGCCGCTTTCGGACGATTGTCTAAACAGGGAAAAACTGCCTGTATTAGGCACACGTTTTTCTATCTTTAAGTCCTATAAATAAATATGTAATGGATGGATGTATTTAATAAATATTCTGATAACATTTTTAAACCATCGTCTTACATGCGATGTGGAAAAAAAAAAAAACAATGAGGCACCACATATCACAAAAAAAAAAGAAAACCAAAGAATACTTACATTAAAACTTCAAAGTTCTGCAATCTGTCATTCCAGTAATATTTTGTGCTGTGGTGGGTAAAATAACGTATCTGAAAGGCACAAAAGACAGAGAAATGTCAATTTTCAGCACACGTAACATAACAGATAACATAACACACAACACATAACACACAACACAACATAGCACAACATAACATCCATCCATCCATCACCACTTAAGATATTTAAATGCCAGCATTAGCCACTTATGATATTTAAATACCAGCATTTAATATGGTTGGTTTTATATCCATGATGTTTTCATGTTTGTTTTCATGATGTTTTTTGTTTGACCATAATTAACCTGGTCAAGTATACGTGTCCACCTAGAGAAAAAGGGTTTTCCCTACCTTTGTGGGCTGGTATTGCACATATCTTCTGATGAGCCCCCGAGCAGGAAATTCATCAGAAGAGTGCCGTGTGTCTCCATTGGCCAAAGAAGGAGTGGAAGAAGAGAAGGGACATGATAGGGAGGAAGGTGAGGAAGGGGATGTGGTCTGGGTTTCCAGGTTGTGGAAGGGGTTGCTTCCTGGGGCTAGAATCACTCGAACCTTAGCCAGGAACCAGCGCCGGAATTCATCCTGTTCAAATGAGCACAAACTTTAAGACAACTAGAGTTTTAGAAACAATAAATTAGAAATTAAAAATGTAGTTTTAAGTGCAATACTGTGCGTACAAAGGAAATGGAGCAAAGTACGTGAAAGTAATCAACAAAACTCCTCTATCTTCTATTCAGCTCTCCACCAAATTATTTCTCAGATATTACCAGTGTCTTCTTGAAAGTTTCCTTGGAAAAGGGGGTTAAGTAATTTTTACATAAAATGAATTATATTACAAAAACCTTTTTTCATGGAAAAGTTTCATTTCTTTTTTTATGTTTCAATGTGAAAATTTTATGTTTCATCCTTCTTAATAGAGATCGGTTCGAGATAGCAATGGATACTTTATTCACCCCATGCGGAATATTAATTACAGGCTGATTGTGACTGATTTCAACAATACTCTTAGGCCTAAGTGTCACTTTTTGAATACAAATTCTCAGAAAGCTTTCTCCAAAAAAAAAAAAAAAAGATTACAAACCGTGGAACGCAGCAACACTACTTCCGCATCACAGGCTGTGGTGGGGATGCAGGTGGCCTTAACGCACCACTCTGGCATCCAGTAGAGCAGCAGGAGTAGGAAGCCCCCTGTACAGAGTACCCCAAGACCCACCAATGCCAGTCGCCAGCGGCACAAACGGTAGCCTTGTAACTCCTTGAAAGTGTAAAGAGAAAAGAGGACACAATGTAAAAACTCAAGAGACTTTGCATATTTGAGTTTGCTGCATCGTTTAAGGATGCTCACCATCTCGTCTTCTTCCCCCTTGTTGAGGACCTTTAGATCTTCCTTCTCCATGATTCAAAGCTGAATGCAAAGAACCCCCCCTTTGTCACTGCAGACAAAAACAAATCAAAAATCTGGAATAGTTTCTGAAGGTAACAATTCAATTAAAGTTGTTACATCTAAAAAAGGACCAAAACAAAAAAATATACACTTTTGGTCAATCTCCAAGAAATGACGTCACAAAAAGACAACCTGCTCATGTCCCATTTCCACTAAGGCTGACACGATGAACGTAAAGGGCCACTGTTGCCTCTCCCACCCACAGCTGATCTTATCACCCAAACCATAGATGGGTGGGCGGTGTGGCATCCAGTGGAATATTTTGCTTTGGGCCAAACCCTTCCTACTGTTGGACAATAGCAGCCCTTCTAGCACTGTGAAAGAACATACCTTTCCTCAAATTTATAGCATATATATAATTTATAGAAAATAGTTTGGTGCTAACATCTTGGGCTCAAAACGACATCAAAAGTGTTTCAGACAAGAGAAGAGAGTGGTACACTACAGGGTCAGCTGGAACTTTGTTCAGCATCACCTCAGTTTTGCTTTCAATGGGTTTTCCATGTTGTCACTGTTCATTTACATGCTGGACGGATGTTAACATGCCACCTTACAACAAACGCAAAAGTGCTGTGTGCCAACACTCCATTTACATACAGCTCAGAAGTTGCAGGAAACTATGTGATCCTTTCTTAACTATGCTGGTGATTGGAGCTCATGGTGATTGCTCCTTGCTGTATAGAGTATTCTTCAGATACTGATACTTATTAGCCATGAGTGAGATCAATAAATACAGATTCTGATCATAGAGATTAGCTGTAAATTTACGAGCTGCTCATTTAACTTTAACTAATTACCTGGCATCTTAGTAAAACTGGATCGTGATAATTAATTAATTAATTAATCAATCTGCCAGTTATTTTTTTTTTAAATAATTTATGAAAAAAAATCAAATTGGCAGTGCAGAAACCTTACTAGGATTAGTTACTGGTTGGATCTGTAATGTCCTGTTTTTATTTTAAGAAAAATTAATACATTTAGAACAAATTTTAGCCCTTGCTGTCGACTGAAAATGACATCACATGTGCTAAAGGCGCAGGTTGCAACTAATCACGGCATAGCTTGTGAACATCACATGACCAAAACCAGAAAAAAGCTGAGTCATGATTTATCATTATCTGAGCTTTGAATTTTTAAATTAATTGCACATGAAAAATACTTCAGTCATCAAAATAATTATACAGCCCGTAACCTTTGAAATTTAATGAATGATTAAATTATAGACAAATAAATACAATTTTTTACTGCTGAAAATGGCTAAGTTTGGTATCGCTTTAAGGAAAAAAAAAGGAGTGCACACAGGCTAGTCTCTACTTGGCAGCAAAGTACAGGCCGCGGATAATCGTTTTAGTAAATCAACAATGAAGGGCAAAAATCAATATGCCGATACCATTTCTACGGATATCAGCTGATCACGACCAGTCACCGATTGACAGAAGGATATTTATCGAACTACAAGCAAATTGTAAATAACATTTAGGGTATTTTCTCTGCTTTATATATGGGCTAGATTATATGGTGCTGTGATAGTGCTATCATATATAAGTGTCGGACAGCCGATTTGCTATTTCTTGTTTTATGGTTAACAGGTAACCTATTTGATACCACATCCTTTCTGTTCTGTCTTTTATGAAGTTTCAGATATACCCAGTAAGTGTTTGTGTGAAAAGAAACTTGCTTTTTCTGTGTCATACTAGGCAAACTATTCATTTACAAAGATTTACAAAAATGTTACACTATAGGACCATTTGGGGACAGATGCATCAGCATGATCTATCAGGGGTTCTAATCCTGCAAAAAGATTCTGATGATATGAAATTTGATTTCCTAAAATTATGGTTAAGATTAGGGGGAATGGATTACTGGGCACCAGTGAATATATACTTTTCCTGAATTGCATCCTCACACATACAGGATGTTGAATTACATTTATGAGAAGGTATATAAATAGGCTATAGATAAATGTTGGTAACCGATTTCATCATCTTCTCGTCTTTTTTGCAGACCCCTATCAAAACACTTGTGCAAGAAGCCACATCAGAAGATCAAAACAGAAAAATAGGAAGAAAAAAAAATTCCAAACGGACAAGACTAAAGTTTTAAAACAAAAAAAGTGCAGATTTGAGCCCTTCTGACCAAGTGTCAAGGTTAAGTAGGTGCTGCTCTTTTGTACATAGTATCCATCAACAGGAGCATGTGCCAAAATGAGAGTAACTCACAGCAAAATAGTTATTGTAATCAGCCTTAGTCGCCTGGATATGCAGGCTTTCTAGCAAATATTTATATACAATAGGTAAACGGGTATGAGTTGAATGAGCAGGTCTGTTCAGTCTTGCTTGAAATGACAGGAAAAAAAACAGGGTGACTACAAAAGATGTTGGAAATCAAGTGTCACCGGTCTTGAAATATGTTGAACACCAGTGTGTATTGCTAGTTTAAAAAAGGAATCCGAGATGGGAGCCCTATCCACTGCCCCAACACCCCAAAGAAAATATCCTAATACAATGTTATTTTAGACATGGTATGAACCTTCCTGCTTCTACCTTGAGAGCCTAGGACAAACTGCCCCAGGTGGTCTCCTGCAGTAAGCTTGCTCTTCCCACACCAACCTGGAACCCTACGCAAAGATAAAAAGGTTACAAAAACATCACATTGACACATC
This sequence comes from Hippichthys cyanospilos, assembly GCF_059441005.1. Classification (NCBI taxonomy): domain Eukaryota; kingdom Metazoa; phylum Chordata; class Actinopteri; order Syngnathiformes; family Syngnathidae; genus Hippichthys; species Hippichthys cyanospilos. Next base: position 9,895,866 of record NC_142378.1, on the reverse strand, counting down.
ATACTGATTAGAATAATAATTACACTATATCAAAATGCTTTTTAATCGTTCATTGGGCATCCATTGTATCCTCCTGAGACTCAGCATATTCATTTGTGTCCACTGTAGTGGACATTTGTTTTCGGCCGATATCATTGGACTCCATGGTCAATGGTGTATTCAAAAGAGGACAATTGTGCCTTTTTCAGTGATGTGCCATGTGTTGGGGTGCGATGCAATGATAATACAATACAAATAAGTATCCAATAATCACTTTTGATTGTTTGGTATTCAGTGGGACCTGCACACACAAAAGGGTTTCAAATATGTACAGTCAAGTCTATAAATATTTGAATATTGAAACAATTTTCAGCAATCAGGCTCTACATTATGCCACAACGAATTTGAAATGAAACAATCAAGATCTGTTTTAAACACTGACTCCAAACTCTAGTTTTTGGGTGTTGACATCCGAATCAGGTTTTAGTTTCAAAAATGTATGTTCAATCTGATTTCGTTTCTGATTGATTTGGCCGTTGCAGAATGTTTTGTTTTCTGAATTTGGAAAAATAATGTTTGCAGACTAAGACGTTTTTGAAATAATCCCTGAGCAACTGTGATGTCATATTTTGCAAAGTCAATCTTAATCAGAACAAAGTGTTAAGAATAGTAGGGACAGCATAAGAATTTTGGATTGATTTCACTTTTAAAGTGAACACAGGCAGGTCATGTCCACACACCAAATGAAAAATGAAGTTCTCACCAGGGCTAAACATATTGCTGCAGATAGATGAAAGAGTGATTATTTTGTCAGTACTTTGGGTATTTTGGTGTTTTAATACAGACTTACCAGAACGATACAGTGACTTTTTAAGCTGTATCAGTTAAGTATGACAATGTTTTTGTACAAGTGCTCAGCATGTTTGTGAATATTTTACACATTATAACCTCTACCTTCTGCACTGTTCCTAAGCAGAGACACGAATAGGAAAAGGGGAACAATGAGCCGTGACCTAATGACAAAGTCCATAATTCATGGAAGCATTGAGGAAAATGCATTTTGTTATCATGCTGGGCACTCAATGTGCTTTCTTTATCACTTCCCCTCCTATTCTTAGGCCATAATAGCAAATCTTTGCTCCCTTCAAGGGCCAATCATGTCATTTATCATGAGAGGCCTTACGAAAAATCCCTGACTACCTACCTCTCAAATTCTGCCTGACAGATTAAACAAGTCATCTCTTGCCACCCTTAAGCATTTATGACCTTTCAACAATTAGATTTTACACATCTATTCACCTTGATCACGTCGGCAGATATTTTGCATTTTATCCCAAATTAATAGTTGACTGTAATGTCAAAAATTGCAACGTAATCTATGGCATCTTTGATGGTGCTTTCTTTGCTTTAATATTGTAGACACAATAGTGTTCACTGTAGAGCCAGAGAGTAATTTTATATTGAAATTTTTTTTATGCATTGTAATTGGAAATAACAAGGCAAATGCCAGTCAATTTTAGATGCAGTAAATGTCAGAAAGCACACCATCTTTAATCAAAAGTATTGTGAGAATGGGAAGGATGTTTTGGCAGCTACAGATCATAGTTGTTTTCTTCCAACTCATCTTTTTTACCTTGCTCCTTTATATATTATTTATGTATTTGTTTGCGGACCAGTGTGTATTTGTTATGCTTTCCAAACATGAAGAAAACGTTTATGCTTTGCAATCAGGTTTAAGCTTAATTTTTTTGTTGTAGATGTTTTTTGTTTTGTTTTTTTCCCCTGTATCCAGTCCACTATCGCTGCTGAAACAATATTACATCCTATATTTTGGATGACAAGATGTTCATCTTATCTTGAGCTTCAGCATAAACTGTATTTTATATTCATTTCTTCCTCCATGCATAAATAGATAAATAAAGTCAGCCTGTCACATGTTTCAAACTGCGAGGCAACCACTGACTGGTGCAATCAAATTCCGTTTAACATTTAACCTACACTGGCAGTACAAGTTATTCATAAATCATTCTGACTTTAGAGTGATTTGTGAATGAAAGAAGACTAAGATGTCCTTAAGGGAAAAACAAAGTAATTTTTAAGGCAAAAACCTGGGAAAATACAGTTAATTCAGAAGTTTAAATCAATTTACATATTCTTAAGATTAAAAGTACTTTGATCTCTTACAAAGATGAAAGAGGCGACTCTCAAGTAAGGAAGGTACATTTTCTGTACTGAACTGGATTGACCCACACAGATATAAGACTCAAACCCCATGGTTGTTAGTTGGTTAATATAAAAATATTTAACGTGTAAAATTTGAGATGCAGTGAGAGCCTGAAAGCACAGCGACTATGGCCACAGTCCATTGACGGTTCCAGTACACAGGCGTCTGAGGAAACATTGGGAATGGTTAATTATTGCTAAAGTATGGGGGGAAAAAAGCATGTTAATTTAAATAATAGACCTAAAACCCTACAGACCAACATTATTTCAAAATATAAAAAAAGGCCTACCTAAAGTGTACGAGCCCTGGAATAATTAAATACAATAAATAATAATAAAAGGTTGGGGAGTAAAACTGGAAGCTAAGTAATGAAAAGTTAAAAGTTAAATATAAAAAGGTGGGTCATGAGTAGGCTGGAAGGAAAAAATGGCAAACTTGACCACAAAAATGTTTTGACACCAAAATTTCCACCTCGAAATCATAAATTTGCATTACGTGGAATGATGTTTGGCCACTTCCATGTTTACCACCCAGACATTTGTTACAAACACACCTAGGAGGACTGCTGCCATAGAAGAGAAAAAAATAATGGGGGTGGGGGGGTTCTTTATCAATGTGCATCTTATCAACACATCGCTATGCAGTGAATGAGCGTAACTGAAAAGTTATGTGAGTCTAATAAATAGAAAGCAAGAATGATAGTTGCAACTTTTTTTTTTTATTGTTTTTATGTCCTCATGTCCACTGCCTGCAGGCCATTGGAGCATTTGTTTAAGTCCTAACATCCAATGCCTACAGACCATTGGAGAAACTTAGCACTTGCGGCAGACACAGAGAGTGACGTCAAACTGTGGCTTATATCAAAAATAATATGTAAATTTTCTTTACTGTGATGTTAATATATGTTAACTTTGGCAAACCCTTGATTTGTGCAAATGTGCTTATCACGGATGGATATAGTTCACAAATGTGAAAAATATTGTTTTGATTTGCCAGGTTATCAATAGGTTGAGCAATTCGAAAGGAGTTCGAAAGGAGTTGATTGTAAGAGCTTATGAGATTTTAAAAACAAAATCCTCAAATTCAGCTGACATTTTAGAATAGGCTATTTTAAAAGATGCCCTTACTTTTGATAAAAACAAAAGGTCAGAGATGCTTTCATACAGTATCCTCATGAACTGTACAGCAATGAGTTTCGTTTCCCTTTGAGCAATGCAAAATTAACTTTAAAAAAAATTCACTGTATAATTGTGAAGACTTCAGTGTTCTTGAAACAACATGGCATAATGGCATTGTATCACTGGCAAAAGGTGATTTAAAAAAAAAAAAAAAAAGAAAAACAGCCACTAAGCCACTAAGTATCATTTTAAAAAATTCAATGCCATTTGTCATTAGAAAACAAAATTGAAAAAAATTCATGTGAATGTTTATGGCTTCCTGCAACACTGATCATGGGAAGTCAAATTTGTCTTCTAAGCACTGTTTTTTGAACTTGAGGAAAATACAGCACTTAATACTTGTCTTGTTATACTTCCGGCATGCCTCCACTTTGACCTTGCACAGCCTGATGTTGCATGATTTGTTCAGCTGCAAGATGACTTTACGTCTCAAATGTATGAGAACTCTTAAAAGTCAAATTACACAAATGTCTAATATTTCTTTATTGCACTTTCCGTGTTTTGTAATGCCTCTCATTTGTTTTTTTTTTTTTTCCCTTCGTAATTGTATTTATCTTTCAGTATTTCACACTCTGTTGGCATCTCTGTTGGAAGAAGTTATGTTCATTTAACAGGAAGAAAGTTTCCACTATTATTAACAAAGTCCGCTATGATTAACAAAGTAACACTCTACAGCCCTACTCGTTCTCCGTACAGCTCTACTTGTCGACGCATTGTATTTAATTAATCAATTAAGCAACACAATCCACCAGTTTTTTGTTCATCTCATGGGGTGGACATTTTGCCACTTGCTTTCAGCTCAAAAGGGTACCACAGTTGCTCATGCACAGACCAATGTGGCTCACTCATTCTCTGGGCTTGGTCATGTGACATAATGAAATCAGCTGTGATTGGTAGAGCAAATTAATCATATTACCAACAGAATTTCTTTAACGATTTGGGAAAAATAATTTCTAATATAACCTACCAAGAAATATTCAAAGTTCTCACATTGAGGTGAAAATTCCAATCACTCAGTAGTTTTAACACATATTTCAAATTGATGTCAAGGGTCAGTAAAGAGGGTGAAGTGGTAGAAAGTTGAGGACCCAAAACGCAAACTAATACAAAAATGGCCGAAAACAAACAAGCTTGAAGGGACAGCAACAACTGACGGGACATTGAGAATGACCCGACAAGAACTGAAAGGAAACAGGAAACTAAAAACAGCCAAACTGAGGCGACAACAAGGAGCACCTGCACAAGACACAGTTGAAACAGGGAACTGACTGGCCAACACGAGGGAAGCAGGTTAACACAAACAGGTGGCCGCAAGCTCACTAACAAGGGAAACAAAAATATGAACTAACATCAACAAACATTCAAACAACGCAGACAAATTAAAACCCAACGAAAACTCGGAACAGAATAAGAACAGAATGCCCCCACACCAAAACACAATGAAACACCACCCAGGATGTAACAGTTGTGACGATTGTTAAAATATATGCCACTTTAATACATTTTCTGAATAAAGTTTTTTCTATTTTTTATTATTATTATTATTAACTCAAGCACATTTTGATATTGTATTGACGTTGTGACAAAGGTAAAAATGGGTTGGGCACAAAAGTAGTACATAAGTAGGCTAACGATTTGATAAACACTGTAAATCTTGAATCTACTTTGTTGCAATGCGATAAGCACTTTAATCATCCCGAGAGAACTAGATAAGAATTAGTAAACCGTATTGAATTTTCAGTGATGATAATCAACTGGGCTTACCCCTCAAAGAAAAATCAATCAACCCTTAAAATTTGGAGTTTGCTTTGGTTCACCTTCAACTTAAGCTGTCACGTGAAGACATTCCAAAAACAAACCGCACAAAAGTGTTGGCAGAATTTCGCACAAGCATCACGGTATGACACTCGCGAGCTAACTGGCTAACGTTGGCGAGGACAGACCGCTGACCAGCCACCCTCAACGGCTCCCTCACTAAACAGCCCACCATGTCGCGACCTTCCATACTATCCATCTTCTTCTAGAGTTTCACCAGCCTCGTGCCGCTGACCTGCCTTCAAAGACGGGCTCTCACTAGCGGCAGCTAGCTTTTAGCCTTTAGCAAAAGCTAAACAGCGAATGGCACACATGTGTGGAGATGACAAGCTGTGTCGCTCACACTCACCCAGAACCACCGGGACACGCTGAAGATCACCTTCGAGTCATTGTGAGCGAAGAGCAGCCGTTATCTTGGGAGGAACGTCGTCGAAGAACAGATGCGGTTCTATGACAGAAGAATGTTGCGTGGACACAATGCCAGCGGGGAGGCGGCGGAGGTGCTGCGCTGACAGCTCGGCTCCGGTCGGCGTTACACTCCACTTTTGCGCGTTGTGAACTGGCCTGAACCGGCTGTGAGTCTAGCGACAGGACGTGACGTCTGATACGATACAGGCAACGTCGCAGGCGACGAACCTGCGTCGGAATTTGCATATGAACGTAATGTTTGTTTACATTGCGGAGGCTCGTCCTTCAGTTCACACTATTTGTCCAAATCACATCATCCCAATGTGATCAAAGAAATTCGCGTCATGCTGTTTTAGTATTGTTCTCATTTAAAATAATCACGCCCGCCTTCTCTAAAGAAATATATTCGTTCCTAATTAGTTTATCATGTCATTGTTTATCATTCTTGCCAATGGCCAGCGAATTAGATCAAAGAAATAAAAATATCTAAATAAACAAATAAATAAGTGAAGGTACTCTCCTTCAGACTGTTGCCAGGTAAATCAGGCTGTGGTTAACAGCAAATCATTCAGTAATGAATAATTCTGTAATAGATAAATGCAATAAACATACAAGTAAATAAATGAATAAGAAGCAGCCCACGGGAAGAATGGTTAGCATGCTCGCATTTATGCAGAGGTGGACCCGTTCGTGTGGAGTTTGCACGTTTTCCCCGTGTTTGTGTGGGTTTTCTCTCAGTAGTCCGTTTTACTCCCGTATTGAAAAAAAACAGGTAGGATGCCAGTGAATAAAACACATAGCAATGAAAGAAGACACTAAGCAAGTTAAAATTTCACCTAGATTGTGACAACATGTCAAAGTTTAACATGGCACAGCCACTTAGTTTCTTCACTACCAGGAGTGTGCTATCCCCCTACTGCAAGAATGATGTGGGGAAAAAAAGTTTCCCCAAAATGAACAAAATCCTGCACAAGGGTTAAAGTGTGCTTATTATTTCTGACTGCAAAATATATTGAAAGTTGAGACAGTAAAAACCCATGTAACTTATGTTGCTGTTAGCCAAACTGATTTGCATTATTGAAAAGAATTTGCATATCATTGTATTCTGTTTTTAATTACGTTTTGCACAATGCCCCGACTTCATTAGAATTGGGGTTTGCATATTTAACTAAATTATTCACATTTGAAGTTTACAGCTAAGTTAGTAAATGATTGGCCTTGGGTTCCTGTTGTCTTCTCATGGTTGAATACTACTCAATTATTTGTGTTTCTTGTCTCAAAAGCAATTGCAAAATTTGCAGAATGAGCAAGAACAAACAAAAAAAAATGTCCTGGGACTCAGACAATATGGCGTCTGCCATGCCTTCAGTAAGTTAGGTGATCGGTGACGCACGGGCCATGAAAAACACAAGAGGCCTTTACAAACTTGTTGCTTGATGTCCTAATCCATGCGCCTCATCCCTTTTGCAAACAAAATTCCATCGTTTTATTTGGGACACAGTTTGTTTTCCTTTGCTATCCAACCTTAAAAGCAGCTAGAGGAGGCCCAGAGATAGATATGCCAACTCAGCATTCATGATGACATCAGTTTGCGTCAAGCTGGACCAAGCACACCAAGTGCACTGTAATAAACGACTCACTCTTTGAGTAGTTCAGAAACCAGATGCTGGGATATTTTGATAATACATGTAAAATAAGAAAGAAAGAAAGAAAAAAAATTATATATATATATATATATATATATATATATATATATATATAGTAATGCTCAAACCAGCAACTGCTTCAAGTTTACCTAATTTGTTTTGACAGTCATTCAAGGAAACATAATTGGAAGGAGTAAAACTGTGCCTCATGAAATGTATCTAATCACTGTATTGTTTGGCAATCAAAGTTCCGGAAAGTGCTCATTGAAAAATGTGCGTAAGGTTCAGGAACAGGCAGTTGATGGAGAGGTACGAACAGTGGGCCTCTGGTCATCTAGTCTGCTTCTTATCTACAACAGTCATCCTTTTCTTATTAACTGTTTTGATACCTAGAGACCAGAGGTGTTATTGATGATTTATTAATGGTTTCTTTGATAATGAATTGTCTCTGTAGAATTCCTACAGAGCAGAGTATAGGCTAGTATCTCCAACATACAACAGTCAAAATTCTAAACACCTGCATGTCATTTCCCAAATACTAGTAGTTGTTTGGATGAGAACCTGCTTACCAATTCACCCACTTGTCCTTACAAATCATAAAATAAGGAACAACCAATATTGAAACAGGCAAACTGTATTGAATGAAGACACATATTCTTGGGTCGCATGTTTTTCCAATCTCTAACTTCTACTGTTGGGGATAACACAGAGATGCTAGTTTGTTCAATTATACTGACAAATATGAAGTAAAATAACTGAAGTGCAAATGTTAAAACTGTGGCGTGACAAAATGGCCAAATAAACTCTTGACAGGAAAGTTTTCCCCACCCCTGCTTAAGACAGTCTCAAAGAAACATTGTAGCTGGATGGGTATAATTTCAGTGCTGTTGTAAAATTTGGTTTAAAAATGCATGTTTTAGGGCTTTATGAAAAAATACTTAAACTTCTTGCAATAACCTCTCACATGATCGTACCAGGCGCCATATACCACTGTCAAAACAATCATCAAATAGTCCTCTTGATATCTGTACTTACATTTTCCATGCATGAACTTTTAGTGCAGCCCTCCCAAGATCCAGGCCCAGGGATAAGCAAATTCTTTCGTTTAAAGTAGAAGTAGCTCACCAAAGTGTCTTTGGTGTGCAGTGTAGATTGTCTTTATAGAACAAAATGGTGGCTCCACAGTCTTTCTTCAGGATACTGAGACCTGATGATTTAAAACAAACTAATAAACAAAACACATCTTTGCGTAAATAGTGGTTCTACTTGCTACCTACATTTACTTAAGATTGAAAATCTGTACAATTTAATAAGTTCTCATTGATCTCTACACACCTGTTTGGTTGCCTATAGTGTTGGTTGGACTGCTCAAGGAATGAAGCTCGGATTGATATTGGTGCTCTTCTGCAGATTTCAACATCGCTGTTTTGAAGAAGTACGTCAACTATTTCCAGGATTAAAGTTGTCCCTCATTACTCTAATTTACAAAAATACCTTAAGTCCCCTTTGAAGTGAAACCCTAAATTGACACTAAAACTCTAAATGTCTTCTAAATTTGAAGAGCGCTATTAAAAACCCTAAATTGGAATGATTTCTGTTTACAATCTTTTAAGTTTCATATTTTTCCACAAATTAATATTATTTGTGATTCCGCAAATTGTGACGATGCAATTCTAATCGGTGAACAAATGTCTTTGAATAGATGGTGATTTGTTTTTTTGTAGTCAGATTTTTGAACCACTTTTTTGAAACTACAAATTTTCACTACATGGGGTGTTGCACTTCTCTGGAGGCGGCCATGTTTGTTACAACTACGGACAATGGTGAATGCAGCACCTGCAGCACCTCCTGCTGTCCGTAGTAAAAAACTTTCTAAATCTTACATACTGTCCCTTTAATATTATGTGGAATAGTGGTTGAGATTTACTGACCTAGAGTGACTTGCAAAATACAGGGCGTAACCCATTTAGTTCAAAGTGCAGCGGGGGAGCTATATTGTAGCGTTAAGAGAGGTATTAAAAGACATAAATGTTCAAGTGCACATTTTTTTTTAATTGAAACTCAGATTTTTACACCAAATGTGAAAAGGCATTCTTTCAGTTGCATGGAAATTAGATTTCTTTATTATTTGGACTGGTTACAGGACACACCATCCTGAGGGAGTATGCTTGAGGCATAGGTGCACATGTTAAATGGTTTTGGGTTGCTAGGCCACTCTTGCAAGGGGAACATTTCTGAATTCTGTGCTTTTGGATTTGGTTGACTCCACTGTGCATTTTCCACTTGAAAATCCCACTAGAAAACAAGGAGAGGTCAAAATTTAATACATGGAGGATCCACATATTATGTACTTGGATGACAGCACGAGGACAAGATCATATTGCAGTGCCCATTTGTTTGTTATTGAGCATGTTTTTTCCTTGAGTTGAGTAAATATAACTATTCATTTTTTAATGATCTTATACATATGAATTTTTTCAACAAACCAATTGTACCTATGACAACTGGTTAGCAATCTCGATAGACATCTGTGCGTTAGCAATTACCATTTAAGGTCAACAAATACTATCATTAGGTTCACAAGTTATAAGTACATTACACACGTAGAAGTCTGGAAAAAGTGAGATATAATCTCTCTATTTTTTAGCTTTTTCGTAACACCAGTGAAATACATTTAAACATGATTAGAATGAGGTCATCTGAGTTGCATTGAATTCCATTCTACATCCTGTATTCAAAATTCATTAACATCCTGCGAGGTGGAGTCAATTAAACCTCATTGAGTGAAGTGAATTCTAAAATTGAATTTTGCACAAGTCTGATAGAGTATATTCAAGTTGCATCAAAGCATACAACGTAGGACTTGTCAAACTATTCAAAGAGGCTTACATTAAAAAGTATAGCTTGTAAGATTTAAAACGTTTTTAATTGTGGACAGCAGGGGGTTCTGCATTTACCATTGTCTGCAGCTATAACAAACATGGCTTCCTCTGGAGAAGTGCCACCCCCCATGTAATATTTAATAACTAGACCTAGGATTATATTTAAAACATACTGTTGGTCATTAAGAACACATTCATTTGCAAGGTTTTGAAATTTACAATCATTGAATTTATTCTTAGTTTTCTTTAGTTTTTATTTCTTTTTGTCAAACAACTAACTCCAAGGACTCCTTAGCAGGAGAAAAAAAAAAAAACAACTCCCAAAATAGAAGAGATTGCTGGTCTCTTATAGAAAGAGGCAACCATTTTCCTTTGCAGACGTACCCTGCCCAGCATTGAGCTTTAATCAACAATCTGTCACAGAGAACAATTGAGCAGCATACAAAATCTAAAACATTTCCCGGCCTGAAATCCATTCTCTCTTTTGTCATGATGGAGAAACACCACAATGCATAATAATGGCGCATGGTTTGACACAGTATACTGGTAGAGGGAAGTCATAGGACATTAACATGGTGAGTACTCATGAATGCAACATTTCAAAGTATTCCATTGCTTGAAATGCATTTTAGTAGGCTAACAGCAACAGTAGCTCTCATACAGAGAATACCTCATAAAAATATATTCTAGGTGCTTGTCATTTATTGCACCAGAGTCATATCACAGAATCAGGGGACACACCCAAGAACAGAAAACAATAAATAGTTGTTTTGGAGCAGAGATCAGTTGTGGTGAAAGGCCTGTAAAGTTACATCACCTTAATGGTCTTCTGAGTTCATAGCACCAAATCATAACAACCCGCTTGCATTTTCAAATAAAGTGGGGCATACATCCAATAAAACTGAACAAGCTGCTTGACTTTCTCGAATTAAAAAAAAAATGCACTTCCAGAGTCAATCTGTTTCTATCAAATCTTTAAAAACTACACAGAAAAGTATTACTGTATAGGTTAAGTAAAAACAAATAACTAAGCTAGGATCTCACAGCAGCCTGAAGTGACCCAATTCAGATTTTTTTTTTGCCTATTTGCTACCAGTACCTGATCTTGAATGGCAGTGTGAATAACACGCACCCAATTTTTTCCGTAAGCGATTGAGTCCACTTTGATATGTGGTCCGAAACCCGATCCATATCTGATGTTTTGTCATGCGACTTCGGTCCGAATGGCTTGGTCACATTCATTTGACTTGAAAGTATGTAACAAACGAGCGACAAACATCACAATTCTGTGCTCAAAAATTTGGGAGCAGGTTGGAAAATACAAAACAGTATTTGTGGATGAGGCGAAGACAACTCAATGAAGAGAGCGCGACGCGTATTTTTGTCTCTTTCTTACTCTATCTTGTTCTCTTTCTCTGACGTCTCACCTGTCCCCTCCTCAATTTTCTCTCTAAATGTATCAGATTGAAAATATACTAGCTCTATTATGACAGCATTTCAGCATCATCAGCTACTTTCATGAACACTAATGTTGAGCAAACCTGCTATGTGACGTCACAATGTCCTCAATGTGCATACAGGACAGTTTGGGGCTATTTAGCTTTCAGACACACACACACACACTTATTTAGAAATGTAAAATGTGGGGAAAAAATGAATTTCACCAAAAAAAAAAAAAATGGAGTAGAGCAATAAGCCCTGTGATGTAAACCTGGCCTACGTGTTTTAAAGGAACAAAAACGAATGCTTGTTGGCATGTGGGCAACTGTGAATTTTGTTTTAACTTCAATGTAACTATTACTCAAAATGGTTTTTGAGCAGTTAAAATGGATGGTTGGCTTGCCAAATAGTATGTATCAGCCGAAGGCTATGTGAAACACAATGATGCTTCCTATTATTGCAGTTTAGTGCCAAGTGAACTCATTCACTGCAGATGCTAAACACTGTGGTGTGATTTTAGAGCGGATGCAGTGTTGATTAACTGATACTTGTTGTACTGAGGCCAAGTCATGTACACAGACTTCCTGGGTGGCATGAATGACTGTGGTTAGAAATTTAAAAGGGTTTCCAACCTAAATAATGTAGGTCAAATTGCCATTGATACAGCACTTAACTAGATGGTTCCACTACATCAGACGTACAAATCTATTATAAGTCTGCATAGCCCTCAGAAAGTAGGTAGTTGTGTCAATGTCATTATCCATACGTTTATGACGCCACAGACTGACACACATTCTAGGTTTTTGCTGTAGCATCTTATCCAAGTTGCTGACTGCTTGTCTCGTGTAAAGGAAGTCTAGTAACTCGTTGACTCACTTCCCCAGCAGCCATGTGAAAGTCTGAATGCTACTTTCGTATGTAGGCCTACGTATAGCAAAGTAGTTGCATAACAAGCCACACCATGAGACCATTTCGGGGCACGTAATTAAAGAGCCTGGATTGATATCAAAATGTCAAAGCCTGAAAGAGTGCCAGGGACACCTCTGGAATCTGCTTGAACCCGCCAGGTGTTACTCCAGATCGGTGACATGTCAAAAGCAGCGCACTTGTAGAGTCAGCCTTGCTGAATCGTATACGCTGTTAAATTATGTTAGTACCCTCTACTGGTAGAAAGTTCATACAACATCTTAGAGAAGATCACTGAACAGTACCTCATTTCACAGCTTTTTCAACTAGATGTAAAGAATAACACTAACATCAAAAGTGGTAAATTTTCACTGACATGTTTTGGCTTGAAAGTGGAGCTTTGAAAACATGTTGTGATTGTAAGTGACACCAGGCTAGAAGTAGTATTTTTTATTTTATATAACTCTTAAATGAATTGTAAACACAGTGTTTGATGTGTGCAACAACATTGCTTACTTGTTTTGTAGCGTCAACACTGACGTCCATATAGCGGCCCATCTCGGTCAGATTGAAATTTCTGCCCTTTGAAGAAATAGATTCCAATAGCAACATGTTCTGACAGAAAAAGGTTTGATTCGATCATGGGAAAAGGACCTACTTGTTTTCTATGATGCTTCATACCATCTTTGTCCTTGGAAGAACCATCCAGTAGGCTCTCCATTTCTAGAGAAAAACTCGTAAGCCGCTGCCCGGTTCCCATGCAACACCAGTGGAGGACTATAGTCTGACGTGCGTGTCAAACGCATATAACACTATAAGTGAAAGTCCGTTTACCGTTTACAAGGCAACTCAATGTGTTTCACATAATTAAAAGGACAACATTCGAATACTAAAATTACAAAACGAATTACTAAAAGAATACAGGCAAGTACATGCTATAAAACATTGTGTGCGTTGCGCAATTTTGTATCGTTATTATTTTTGGGATTAACAGGATACAGTAAAATCCAGCAAGGCACCACAGACTGCAGACAACAGCCAAGGCATGACCCTGAAGAGGAAGCTGACCCCAGTGTCATAGTGAAGTATGGCAGCAGCATAAAGGGCAGCAGCCAGCATGCCAACCACTCCAGAGAAAACGTGAGATCTCGATAGTGTTTTTCCTCTGTGCTGCACATGGGAAAAAAAACCCCAAAAGGCCTTAAGGTGACAGCTGTTCTCTGTTTGGAGACAAGGACATGTTTAATACGATCACTTACGACTCTGACAAGTGTCGGGAACTTGGAGGTAGAGGTGATGATGAATGACAGCAGGCCAAGGGTGTAACCCAGGATTTCTGTGTTGTCCTAGTACAGTGTCCATTTGATGGAAATGGGAGAAAAGATACAGGTATTTTTTAAGGTGAAAAGCCAAGGGTGTTCCACATGGATGGACACAAATTTGGGTGTCCAGCAACGGTTCTTAATGAAAGGTCAAAACGAGTGTCACACTGTCCCCTAGAGGCTGTGACAAATAATATCGTATGGGATGACATAAAAACGATCTGATTGGAAGATTCGTACTGTACATGCTTCAAGGAGGTGCCAAGACTTCGCAGTCATTGCTCTTCTGTTTTACTTTAAATTTAGTTGTAGTCATAATCTTACTTGCAGATTAATATATAGCAGCCTTCTCCCTTGGAGGATGTGGTCTGCTGCTGGACTCTGTAAGAGGCCTGACTTCCAGAAACTTCCTGTGAGCGCAGTCAGCAGACAAACGGCAAGAAGGTGAGATCTCCTGCGTCTTCTGATCTCTCTTCGTCTTCTCTCTGAAGCACAATGACAAGCATTAATCGCATTAAAAATACTTATCATCAAACTGTGAATCACAGTTGTTTTAAACTTACCTACGTGCAAGTTCCTGCAAAAACAGAGTGGAATAAAGCAGGCAATAACATTTACCATATCCAGAGCAGCAGATATAAGTCCCATTAAAACCTGCAGAGAAGTGAGGCTTCATAACTAAAATGAACTTTGGTGTTAAATTCCTTGATTGGTATACTTACTTGAATGTGCAGCTGTCTGGACAAAACAGCCCCGGTAAACCCACACACGTTACCTAGGAAACAGTAGAGAGAAGTCACAGCATGTCCGGGATGCCCTCCGTGATGTTTGCACCTCTGACCCAAGAGACTTCAAAGGTGAGCAGGAAAAAAAGTGCAAGTTAGAAGTGACACTCAAATAGAAATTACATAAGACATCTAATACTGTACATAAGGTGACGAGGCAGACAACGCAAAAAAGAGGAACGTTCACTTTGGTGGTACACAACTTGATCAAACAGCAACATGAAGCAATTACGGCAGATATATTGGCAAAATAGTCACATTTAAAAATAGGCTAATGAGCATATCTTAGCCACAGTCAATAGGCTGTTTCAACGACAAATAAGGGACATAAATAATTAATTAAAATAGTTAAGATGAAAAAATAAGTGCATTCAGAGTAACACTGATTCTGTATTCTAAATGAACAGTTTGGATCTTGGTTGTAGTAAAGTGGCACAAATTTGTTTAGATCCTTCTTTCTCCTAGCTGCTTTGAAATGTACCAACGATTTTACAGTCAAAGCTCGAGCTCATGGAAGTGACACTAAATAATGACTTTTGAAGTTGTTGAACTGTGGCTAATTTAAATACCATACGTGCATTCCGACAACGACTCGAGCAAAATTAGCCTCCAAAGTATTTCTTAAAGAAAGTGGTTGTTAGTTGCATATCAAACTTTTCATGTACAGTGTAGGTTTCCCAGAGATAGGGCTGGGAAAGCACTTGTCTCTAGTGATTGCCAATATAAGTGGATACAATTATATTAATCACTGAGATAGTTTTTCATTAGTATTCGTGTGAGTGAATAAGCTGCGTTCATTTAACGCTCTAGTGTTACGTTTCATTTATTTCCGTAAGTTTACTCAGAAGTGCGCGCATAACTGACACACCCAACATGGTAGACGCGCTGACGAATATCTAAAATGAGGCAACATGCTCTACGGAGCGTGTAGGTGTCGAATCAATTGAATGGACACACCTGTTCCGTTATCGATGCTGTTTAATCGGCATCTAGCAAGTAACAAACTAATATTTTAGCAATTCAACGCCGGTTTGAACAATTTCATTAAGTACATTGGTCAATATATGCGAGACCTCCTTATGCGCAGAAAAAAAAGGATTACAGGTAAAGGCACTTACTGAAGACATGATATCAGCAGTAGCAGAGAAGCGAGGCAAACTAGCCATATGGAAATGCAACTCTTTCCTGGGTCACGATGAGTTAAACAAAAGGTGAAAGAAGTGGTGCAAAACTTGAGGAGACTCGCGGGAAACAAGCTGTGGTCTTCCTTAATCCAGTCATTCTCTTGACTCCTTGTGGCCATGTCAATACCTTGTGGCAGGACGTTTGCATTCCCGTCATATATATATATATATATATATATATATATATATATATATATATATATATATATATATATATATATATATATATATATATATATATATATATATATATATATATATATATATATATATTCAGTTCAGTTTATGTAGAAAGGTAAATATTGTTTAGAGCCCAAAACAGTTAAAAATACACAGTTAAGAGGCGACAAAATCAAGTGAATAACTTTGTCCAAAACGATTTAGTACATAATTCATATTTGTTAAGATGTTCTGTACAATTATTACAGGATGATGTGTAGGTTGAATGGAGCTTGGAACAGTGGTCAAAGTAAAACAAATGTCATCTTTGTGATGGAATGTATCCAATGCTGACCGACAATTCCTACCACGACCAGTCCATTGTAGATGAGCGTGCCATAATTAAAATCAAAGCACCTTCATAATTCAGAGCCAGTGAGACCTACAGATTCTAGTCATCATTAATGGCATGGTATGAATGGTTTTCTATCCTGTTCAGGTTCATCTCTATTTGTGATTAGAGCTCCACTTTTGAATGATCAGGCATCAAGATGCTTGTTAAGCCGACGCACTTTCTCCTTCTTGTTCCTGTTGCCATGTTTCTTCCAGGGTTTTCCCACCGTTGTCTCCGTTTCGTTTTTTTCAGGAACCACGATTCCACTGCCTGGTTTGTAGCCCATGACACCCTGGACTCCTTTTGAGAGCGCTCGTACATTCTCCTAAAATAAGCCAGCCAAAATCACGTATGATGTTTAAACTGGTCTGATGCTGTTCTTGTTATATTTTAGACTGTGTTTACCGCATGAAAGAAGTTCTTGTCCACCGTATTTTCAATTCTCTTGACTTTCCCTCTGTTCTTAGTCGAAGAGACGTCACAGCTGTCAGCTTTTTTGGGGAATTTGCTATGCTGTGGCTGGAAGTCCTCAGGTTCTATGTCAGGAGGAGGATGGCAGTACAAAAGTTTCCCCTGAAAAAGAGGTAAGACTCCAAGATGAGTCAGTCGGTTGCCGTGGTGGTTTAGTAGGTTTCAAGTATAATTTAAAGTAAGGTAAAGTTTAATTTTTTATTTCATTTGTACATTGTAACTTGACTCACATTGACATAATCCTTGAGAATGTAGCGAGCAGATCTGGGCTGATCAGGCTGGCCATGTGATGTCATAAAGCCTCTCATGTCTGAAAGCAACAATGAATTCTTCCAAAAAATATACTTAACAATCAATGGTAATATGATGGAAAACACAATAATAAATACATTCCATGTGAATGTGAATTATCCAAAACCTCTTTCATGATTCCATCGATAAAATAAACCACTGAAACTGGTTTGAAAAACAAAAGGAAAGAAATGTGATGTCTATGTCAGAGCTTCTCAATGTTGGATATTTTTTCAACCAAGTACCCCCTAACCTGTGCAGTATTTTTGGTTGGGGGAAAAAAAGTTTTAAAATAGAGCGCTATGCTAACATGTCT
This sequence comes from Hippichthys cyanospilos, assembly GCF_059441005.1. Taxonomy (NCBI): domain Eukaryota; kingdom Metazoa; phylum Chordata; class Actinopteri; order Syngnathiformes; family Syngnathidae; genus Hippichthys; species Hippichthys cyanospilos. The sequence continues at coordinate 9,878,466 of NC_142378.1, read as the reverse complement.
GATTTATGAAACTTTGGAACTTCATTGGTTTAATGGAACTTCATTGATTTAATGGTTGCTAGCCAAGTGCAAGACACACGAAGACAAACAACCATTCTTCCAGCCAATCACGCCTAAGGATAATTTAGTATGTCCAATACACCTGCCATGCATGTTTTTGGAGTGTGGAAGGAAGCCAGAGTGCCCGGAGAGAAGCCACGTGGGCTCGGGGAGAATATGCAAACTCCACACAGGAAGGCCCGAGCCAGGTGGATTTGAACTCGGGTCCCTGAACACAAGGTGGACGTGCTAACCACCGCACCATAAAAAAAAAATAATAATTATGAATACACTTTTGTACATAAAAAAAAATATCAACATAAAGTATCCTCTGCTAGGTGGCATAGTTACAGTTTGGGTCAAACCATTCTCATATGGGAGAGACATGATTTTTTTTGGATAATTAAATAGAATAGCCAACTGAAAGGAAAATCTTGGGACGTATCTCATTTTCCTGAAATTGTTACACAATTTAATATTTGTAAAATATTTATGCACATATGCTACCTTTTCAATATGTTTTAAAATCTGGTAAACCACATTATAGTGAGGAAAATGTGTATGCCAATCCAAGTTGAGTTTAAGAGAGTGAAGACAAAGCTGATTTTCATCCAGATTTGACCACTGGCAAGAAAACTGCTGTACTCTCTGTTGTAGTCTTACATCCATACGCCATGAGCAGCTCCTCTGAGGTGGGAGGTCTGTCTGGGTCTTCATCCTCTCGTGGCCTGATGATGTTGATGCCATAAGTGCCCTCCAGTACATGCCGCGGGATCGTCTGGCAGACTTAACACACCCGTTAAGTTCATACATTAAGCTTTGACAAGGTGATACTGTAAAATTTGGGAGCAAAAGTTCCTTGAATAGAGTGGCAGTGTAAAGGATATGAGAGAGATTGCTGGTACGTGGTCTCTCATCTGGTCAATGGGCAGGATCCCACAGCAGATCATATCAGCTTTGGTGGAGACAAAGGAGGGCATGACCAGACCAGGGCAGTCGCACAGGCACAGCCCTGGCTCCACAAACAAAGTCTGTGAAACATGAAGCGACGCTCACATGAATCCCAAATTAGTCTGCAGATCATAGTGATAAATGAAGCTGTTGTACCTGAAAGTGCTTGGTGTGTCCAGGAGTTGCAGAGACAGACACTTTTTTGTTTCTTAGAATGGTGTTGATAGTTGAACTCTTACCCACATTCGGATAACCAACCTGTTGAATGCATACTGGTGAAAAATGCTTCCGATGTGATCTCATGGCATGTTGAAATTCATTGATACAGTTCCAGTGCACGAAAAATCAAGGACGCAAGAGCTACGAAGAAAAAAAAAAGAAATAGTACCCACCAGTCCCACCGTAAGTTGCCCCTCTTTGCATCTGGGCCCATTGTGAACCATCTTGAACATCTCCAACAACTCGTCCTTGTGCAAAAGCCGAGTGGAATTACGGAAAGGAGTCTCATTGGTTTTCTCAACAATTTCTTCATCTTCCTGCCACTCATCTTCTGAGGCGGTGAACCACTCCTCCTCCTCAACGGTTATCCTTTCCCGCAGTTCCTCCCAGTGATCGCTCTCCTCTCCCTCCTCATCAATGACATCTGGCCTTTTCAAGTTCAAGTCTTCATTGTTTGGCTGTGCTCCATCTTCTTGGTCACTCTCTCCAGATTCTGGCTGCTCCATCTCCATGCCCTGTAGAATACAGGGAGATCTTAATAAATGACAAAATTCTGGAAGAGTTATTTCATTTTAGTAGTCAAATCAGCATTATAACGTTTAGTTTTGTTAGCTTTAAGTTGAATTGATTAAAATGATAACATTGGCTAACTGAAATGGAAATATTTCACTTTATGAGTACAGAATCTATACAATGTGAAATTTGCTTTTTGGAACGAAATGGAAATTGAAGATTATTTCACTTATTTAATGTAAGTAATATATTTATATTTTTTTATATATGCCAGCAATGTTTGGTGACATGTGGAATAATTAACCCCTTCAGCGCGGAAGTAGCAAAATTGCACCAAGCAACATTTACAAAGTATGCCTTTATTTGAAACTATTTTAAAGCTACAACCTTTTAAATAGTGATATAAAAATCTGTTTTGAGGAAAAAAAAAACTCTCAATACTCAGCCTAGTAAAAACGCATCTTTGATGTCTATAGCGTCAATGTCAGTAAATGAGTGCCTAATTGTAGACAAAGTACTACGTTTTTACCACTGAAAACATGGGGCTGAAAATAAATCAAACGGCCTGCATGTTTAATACACATGTTGTTTTTCTTTGTGCTCACCTTTTCTTCTGCATCCAACCTGTCGCTTTCAGCAAGGGCGGACCAAAAAACTGCCCTTAGGCCTTCTTTGTCAAAGTGTCTGGCCCAGGCTCGCCTCTGCTCTCTGGTCAGCAGGTCTGCTTTATTCACCAGCAGCATGTTCACCTTATTCTCTGACACCTCTTTTACATATAATTCCTTGCAGAACACAACAATAACAGTATATTTAATACCACAAAAAAAATAATAATAATTTAAACATTCTTACCAGGTCAGGACATCTGAATAATGACGGATTTCTGGCATCCACAATTTGAACAACAACATCACTGCAAAAAGTCCCAAAATGTCAACTCAATTTTCAAAGACTTGCACTCTCAGCAATATACAGTATATATGATTTTTACCTTCTCTCAATGACTCGCCACAACTGCCTCCAGAACTCCAGATTCCGTTCAAATGGCGTGAGACACAACTTCTGTTCCTCTTCCAGTCTTAGGAAGGAACAGGAGTTACACAATATAGATCCATTGATACATGACAGTAGTTATAAGTACAAATAGAACACAGAACATGACTTACTGTGCAAGCTGTCTTCTCCACTCCAGAAAGCTGTCTTTTTCTGCCAGCTGCAGTGCCTCCGGGCTGGTGCTTTCATCCCAGTGGGGACTGGGGAAAAAAAGAGAAAAATAAAAATCTAATACTATGGGATATATACTTAAGATTTATTTTATATTCATTTCTTGGGTTGGATACCGTCGAGGGATTCTGAGAAAATGCTTGTTGTTTTCATGCAGGTTCTTCAGCCTCTTTTTCTCCTCAGCTGTCAACAAACCTGCTCTAGCTTCTGCTGGTACAAACCTGATGTTGAGTTTCTCTATGATGAAAACAAGAAAAATCCAACAAATTTGAAAATGTTCTCATGTTAAACAACATCTTATTAAGTGATTCCTCACAGAAGAATGTCGATATTATTTCCTGCCTATTTTAGATTCAACAAGAAGAAACATAATCGAATCATTTACCTGCCGCAAACTCTGTTCCTGCTAGTTCCGCAGTGGCCAAAAAGTCATCCATGGAACTCTGTTCAGTCACTGACTGCAGGTTCAACCGTCCCCAGTCATAGCCGTCATTCAGCTCACTGGTATGCAACTAGAAAGAAAGAATTTAATGACCTCCCAAGAATCACAAACCAGTTCATGAAAACACACCATCCACAACATTCTAAAGCATCACTTGTTACTCCTGTCATTACAATAATAAATAAATAATCCACAATATGTTGTTTGTGGTGACATGTATGTAGTATTTCAGGGCGACATGATAAAATATTGAGAATAGTAATTAAGATTGTGGTTAGCACCTTTAGCTACAATCTCAAAGTATTATACATTAGATAATATTTTCCGTTACATACTGTCGCAACAGGAATACCATTTACAGCTGTCAGCAGAATGAAATGCAGCTGTGCACTAGAATCAACAAACAAAACATGTATCACCAGTTTCTCAATCCCCTGAGTAGGAAATTAAACATAAACGTCCTATTTAAAGCCACTTCGAGTACTTAAAGAAATGAGCTGATTGACATCTATCTGGCGCCCAACATTGAAGTTATATGCGGAACGGTGTCTTCATTCAAATTAATAAATATTGGAATGCCATTTAAATTAACTACCGGGAGACATATCTGACTCGGGAGATCTGATACAATAATGTGTGTCACGTCGTACCCATGTGTCGCTCTTCTTGTTGCCTCGGCCTGCATGAAGTCTCTCTTTTATTAGAGTTCTGCCGAGTGATCCTCCCCCTCCGACCTTCTTCTTACCCATTACACCTCGTACAGACTCACACTAATCTCCAAAAATTACTGTATCTAACTTTAACAAAATGAAAAATTCGCACCCACAGAGTTACATGTGCATTGGATTGTTGTCATAAGAACCGGAAGTGGAGCATACCAATTAGACAAACGTTCGATAATGACAACTTCATTGTTGTATCAGCATTTATTATGATAAATATTTTTATTTACATACGGTAAATACACGGGTTTAAAAAAATAAAACCTGCGCAATCAATTTCATAACAGACAAAATGTTGACAATATTGGAACATTCCAAATAGATGTCCATCTACCAAAGTTGTCCTGAAAGGAAGAGAGACGATACATTTTATGTTCCTACAATCGATACTAAAACAAAACATTGAAAGCATAGATAATATGACTTATTATATTTTTTAAATAACAATAAGAAAAGTTAAGCAGCATTTTGAAGTAAAAAATTAGTCAATTTTGTTAGGTTACTCGATTTCAAAAAGGTAAGGTAAAATTGAAACTAGTGTATGTCATATTAATGATTGATTTAAACCTAAAACAATTTACTTTTATTTTAGTAGTTAAAAATATTTTTTGATCGTAACTAATAAAAGTTAGTTAATAAATAAACGTACGGTGCAGCACTTGAAGATGCACCTATCGTAATAACCCGAGGGTGGCGTTATAAATACACTGGATTATTCTGCTGCTTTATGGGGCTTGAATTTCCCAACACCAACATCCTCAGTTGGTTTCGTCCCCCCCCTACAATGTCGAAATGGTTTGTGCCAGTATATACGCCTCGGAGCTGAGTCCTCTCTTCTCCACTTGACAGCTTGACGCACATCTTGCATCTTGCAATGGACTTCATTAGAGGATGGACAGATGAAGTACGGCAACTTGTAGAGTAGCTTACATGACTAGAATTAGAACGCACTAGACATTTCCGAGACTTTAGAAGTGCTTTAAAAAAGTTTACTTTTCCTTCTCTCTCAGTCGAGGTGCTCGCAGCGACCGGCTCTAAAATGCTGCCCTGGAAGAAGAATAAGTTCGACTTGATCGAGGAAGACAAACAGTCCAAGCAGAAGGGCTATGCGGTGAGCCTCAACTACTCGGCGCTCACCTCCTTCGCCAAGTCCTGCCCCGAGAGCGCACTCAACCGGGTGGGCAACATGTTCAAGTCCAAGCGGAAAAAGGTCAAGATCACCAGCGACGACCCCACGTACACGGTGTTCTACCTGGGCAACGCCACCACCATCCAGTCCAAGGGGGAAGGCTGCACCGACGTGGCGGTGAGCAAGATCTGGGGCAAGAGTGATATGGGCAAGAACGGCACCAAGATGCGGCTCACCATCAGCTCGCAGGGCATCCGTATGGTGCACGTGGACGACAAGGCTAGGAGGCCGGGACACTTGTACCTACTGCACCGGATAACCTACTGCGTGGCGGACCCGAGGTTGCCCAAGGTGTTCGTTTGGATTTACCGGCATGAGATGAAGCACAAGGCGGTGATGCTGCGCTGCCACGCCGTGCTCGTGTCCAAGCCGGAGAAGGCGAAAGCCATGGCGTTGTTGCTCTACCAGACCTCGGCCACGGCTCTGGCAGAGTTCAAGCGCCTGAAGCGAAGGGACGACGCCCGGCACCAGCAGCAGCAGCTGATTGGGGAGCAAACCATCCCTCTGGCGCCCCTCAGGAAGCTGCTCAACGGCCAGTGCAACTACAAGCCACCGGTCGAGCGCAGCCGGAGTGCGCCCAAGCTGGGCTCCATCACGGAGGACTTGCTCGGGGAGGAGGAGGAGGAGAGAGCCATGCACTTTGAATGTGAGGACATTCTGGACACGGACGAATGCGTGGCCAATGGCAAACAAGAACTCACTCAGATTATTAACGATTTAGGCGAGATGAGCATAGGAAACGACGTGCAGACACTGAAAGCTGACCTCAAAGTCACCAGACTTCTTTCGGGGGAGAGCACGGGGAGCGAGTCGTCCATAGAAAGCAGCCATGAGCTCCACGCACTCTCAAACGGCTTTGAGCAGATAAAAGTACAATGAGATATGACGCTAAGCCATTGTTGTCCGTTGAGCCCTCTTGTCTCCTCCAAGACACAAATTACCTGTTGACAGCATGGAGACTTTCTTAAATCTGTGCCTCTACAACAATGTCAGGAGGGGTGGGAAAAACATTTACATGGTTTGGAAGATATATAGATACCAAGGCAAAAAAAAAAAAAAGTCTTATTTCGGGGGTTTTGCTTTGAACCTGCCAAATTCTGGTGCTCCAAAAGCACATGCTGGACTAATTCCCTTCTTATTTAAGAGGATTTGCCTCAAGACTTGTTTACCCAAGTTTTTCCTGTGGTGAAAATAACATCGTCTGTAGTTTTTTTTTTTTTTCTTTTACTCAGGTCTCCGTAGACCTTATTCACAATACCAAGTGCATTTGTTCCCATCTGCAACAAGATTAACCCACACATGCTCATAATGTATGATAATAGTTGACCATATTGTTTCAGGCTCCCCATACCTGCCTGCATTAGTGAATCCAAACCATTTTTTACAACAACCCCTTCGACACTTTAATTTTGCACTTTTGTGGGCATGACTCAATTTGTGACATTGACTCCATTGTACACAATGTCTGTTTTTGTTATGTTTTCTTAAACATAATTGTCATATCTTTGCTGTGCAAAAGAAAAAAACACACCTTTTATGTCAGATGTAAGGTCAAATGTTTCAAAGTATGACTGTATTTTCTAAATGATACAAAATGTGGTTTGTTCTGTGAACCTCATTAAAAAAGTATGTGATAAATCGTGTCAATTCATGAGTTTTGTCGGAGAACAAAGCTGGTTTCCAAACGAAATAATGTTTCTTTACTTTTGGTGAGAATGTGGGTGCTATTCTAGAAAAAGATTTAAAAGTGTATTTCAATGGAATTACGTGCGGCGGTGCAGTGATTGAGTGTTTAGCACGCCGGCCTCACATTTAAGGGACCCGAGTTCAATTCCAGCATGAGGTTCCTGTGTGGAGTTTGCATGTCCTTCCTGAGCCTGCATGGGATCTCTCCGGGCACTCCCACATTCCAAAAACATGCATGGCAAGTATACTAGACACACTAAATTGTCCTTAGGTGTGAATGGGTGCCTGAATGGTTGTTCGTCTGCGTGTCCTGCAGTTGGCTGGCAAACAGTTCAAGGTGTCCCCCGCCTAGTACCCAAAGTCAGCTGGGATAGGCACACCGGGCAAGTCTGCAACTCTTGTGGCTATAGAAAATGGACGGATTGAAATACATGCTTTTCATTGGGTAGCACCGACAAGTCATAGGTTTGAAGGCCACGGTTTATAGATGAGACCCTGTTAATACATATTAAATTACTTTTTCCCATCAATAGATTGTTGTACTCAATGGGAGCAGGCTGTTGAGAAGTGTTTTTTTTCTAAGGCCACTGAGGTCTCATTCATTGACACCAGCCTCGAGGCATGCACACATCATTCAACATCACATGGCTTTTAATGACTCAGCAAGAGAAGCAGTAGCATGCTTAATGATTGTTTTTTTTTTAATCTGTTATTGGCACAAGCTAATGTGTCACATGGTTATTATTGTCTAATTTGCACAAAACAAGAACCACCTCTTGAACTCGTCCACGACTCAGGAAAAAAAAAAGCATGCAACTGGCTAACAATTGTTGACAAGTAGTTTTACAGTTGGCAAGCAACACAAATGCGAGCATCCCAGTTGCCACTCATTAGGCTCAGTGATATAACAGCTTGGCCAAAACACACAATTCTATTGATATATTGATACATGTGGCGTGGTTTGCTGTGCAGATATGAAGCGAGTGCAGGGACACAGCAGAAACAGGCACACAGAGCGAGACAACAGAGCCAACAAGGGGAAGATACTACATGCATGGCAACCTTTATCTTGTAAGGACAGCTGATTCAATTCTATTGGCCACGCTAAGGCTAATACTGAAAACAATACACTCTATGTCTATGGATTTAGGTCAGAATTCAAAGACAGAAAAAGGATTTTTCTATTTCAGACACTGGTTTAGTATACAAACAAAAACAGAGGTTGAAAATCAAATTTGCCTTGCAAGACCTCAAAGTGATTCATGCTTTGATTGTTATGCTTGTTCTTTGTTTCTTTTCCAACACTGACTCCGGTAACTTTGAAATTGTTCAATCACTCTTATTTTTATTTAAGTGGGTTCATAGCAATTCATTGACTGGCCGATTAAATGGGTCTTTAACAAACAATAATACTGTGAAAAATACAAAAAGATTTTGCAAGGAACTGACCTATATGTCACTTCTTCACATACAAAATAAAGTCATAATTTGTTCAAAAATACAAAATACACAGGGCAACATAAACCAAACATGAATGGGTTGAATATGACACACATTCAATTACTGTTAAGACAAACATACGTACGAAAAGCATTAATGTCCACTGAATCTAATCTGGGAAACAAAAGGGATTTTTAATATTTAAATTGCCAGCTGCCATGAATAGTGAAAATGTGTGGGTAATGGACTGCCATTGGAATATATCAGGATGAAAAAAAAGCTTCATTTTACTTTATTTATTTTATTAGCTTATCAATTGGTAAACAATCCTGTTTTTTTCCCTGCCAAACATTAGCAGCAGCCTCAAAACACCCATAATGATCGGGTGCTTATTTTCAGTGTAATGTGACTGAGGTTGAAGGGAAAACGCTCACTCGTGTCATATGTGACGTCGTCGTGTGCCCTACCGAATGTGACGTGTGGCCATGGCCTCATGCTCGCAAACACAACACTTTGTGTCTGCTCCTCACGTTGACAGCAGTTTGATAGACTTCGAAGGGAATGTATTTTCCCTGACCTACATTTTCACAACAGCACCTGCTTTATCTCAGCGAAAATCAGCAGTATTTTCCCACAGGCGAACAGGCTTTGCTGAACTAAGGCCATATACGTGTGCCCACAGAAAAAAAGTGATAGTGTTTGCGAAGATGAGTGCTATTCAAACATCCAAAGGTGGCAATGCATGCACTACATTACTAATAAGGGTGGACCATTGTTGCTTACTTGTTAAACAAACACATTGGTGTTCGCTCACATCACTATTTGGCGTGGCAGCATAAATTTGGTTTTGCATCAACAAGACAGTGCTAATCAAATATGAAATGTTGGCTGGGTCGACTCGTGTTGCCATTCTTAACATTATGGCTCCCAATGAAGTCTCCAAAATAACACTAATGTGACAGGACCAGCGTTTCGAGTTTGAAATACAAGTTTAGAGTTTGGAGCACTGCCTTGTTCTTATGTTCAATTAGATTTATTTCACTATTTATTTGTAAGTAATTACATGTTCAACCTTTGTTCTCGCATTGTGTTTGTGGAATATGTAATAAGTAGCAAAATGATCTGTTTTTATCAAATGTGTGCCCACCAAAATTTATTCACGTGGACGTTCTCATTTACGATCAAGATATATGTCCCGAATTTGATATTATAAATAAAAAAAACATTGAAAAATCATTAAACAATCATATTTAATCGTCGATTGAGAATACTAAGTAATTGCTTGTAAATTATGCTGTCATTGTACGATACGACACACATCGCCTGTGTTAGCTCTTGCCGCTAAGTATGTGGTGCATTCAAATGTCATTTCAAACTCAGACTGAAAAAAGGTCTATCCACTTATCACCTGGTTCATTGAAGCCTATCCCAGCTGATGTTGCGTTAGAGACAAGGTACAACCTTGGACTTTCAAACAACCAACAGTGAGACCCACTTGCAAAATTATTTGATGTCTGTCTTTTTATTTCTCTTGATGTATAGAATTGTAGTATTTTTCTATTTAGTCACGATGTCGACATCACATTAATTACAGAGCTTTACATATATTTTTATTGTAAGAAAAAAACAACAATGTGTTTTTATCTTTAAAAAAAGTCAATCGTATTGTATTTTTTTATTTAATAAATGTAAATAGAGCTGTCACCACTGAAGCAAAATTAGATTAATGCTATTAAAAAGCATATGACTGTAATTAATTATCACAGTTATAATACTATTTTGGGGCTGCTTGGTGGCGCAGTGAATAGCACGGTTCTAAAGTCACGATTCAAATCCACCTTACTCCGGCCTCCTGTGTGGAGTTTACATGTTGTCCCCGAGCCTGCGTGGGTTCTCTCCGGGCACTCTGGCTTCCCCCCACACTTCAAAAACATGCATGGCAGGTGAATTGGACAAACTAAATTGTCCTTAGGTGTGCGTGTATGTTCATCTCTGTGTGCACTACGATTGGCTGGCAACCAGTTCAGGGTGTCCCCCGCCTCCTGCCGAAGTCAGCTGAGATACAGTAGGTGCCAGCAAGCCAGTGACCCCTGTGGGGGTAAGCGGCTCTAGAAAATGGATGGATAATGTTATTTTGACACCACAAAACGTAAACATGGGATTAATTTCAGTTATTCAATTTGAAAAAAAAAAGAAGTTATAATTAAAAAAAACAAAACAAAAAAAAGAAAATATGCAGTCTGTGCTGGAAGTGAAGTAAAAGGATTTTAATTTTTTCCTGTCAGGAAAAGGGTCGTGCCAATCTTCTGAGTCAAAGCCTGATTACATCTTTAGGCCTGCTACAAACTTGCCCATTTGTAATTCATGAGGAATTTTGCTTTTAAATCTGATAACATTGGAGATGTCGCAAGTGCCTGAGTCAGAACTGTCAAGTGAATGTGCCAGAACAGTGCCAGAGACTCAAAACAGGTTCACGCGCAGCCAGAACATAATTAGATGTTTTGTAGTGACTAAAGTACTCTGAAGCACTCTCGGCAAGTGCTGAGCTTGACGCTGCCATTCGCAATGACGAAGCATGTAATTAAAACACAGACTCTAATTAAAAGCACCTCTGCTGGAGGTCATTTCAATGAGTCACGAGGCAGAATTAGAGGAGGAATCGCCCCCTCGTTTAGATTGCTGACGGCAGACAGCTTGACAACGAGTACCAAAGTAGACGCCTATTCTTCTTGTTAGTTCACACTCCTCTGATGGTACAAACCACACTATAGGAAGAAAAGTATTGGGCCAACTTGCCATTTCACATAGCTAATGGAAATAGACAAAGGTAGAAATCTCACAAGGGATGGGAACGTTTGAGTGTCTAATGATTTGACTCGATTCTGGTTTTGGGGTTTTTGAGTCGATTCATAATTAATTTTTGATTGAAAACAATTTTGGACTCAAAAGAATTGGATTGACAATTATTCTCCCTCAATCTATTGATGTATAAAGAATCATCACTGCCTACAGTCTGCTTTGTAGAACAGAATGACTAAATCAAAATAATTTTACACTGTCATTCTTTTTTATCCATATAGGCTTTTATAGATTGATAGAAAACTTACATTGCAGTTATTAAGGTTTAATGCATCAACAAAAAATGTTCTAATATTGAAGTCTCCAACTGAATTGTATGCACCACATAGTTTGCAGCAGTGCTAACATGATTTTTAACGGTGGTATGTCTTGGTCGAGACGTGATGTGATGGCAAAATTTTTTTTAAAAAGTTGCAAGGAGGGCTAAAGATAGCTGGTAGAAACTGCTGCAAAGGTCAACTTCAAAATAAAATCACACGACAGCCATTGCAACGGACTGTGACGTGATATTATTGTCTCTTACTCATCCGGCGTAGTTACAGGGAAAAGGACAAGAAGCTGAATTGTTTTCCAGTAATTTTGTTCAATTTATTAAATCGATTTATGACATTTTATAAAATGTGTTTACTTTATTCATTCATACATGCCTTTATGGACTTTGTTTTGTCGACTTAGGAACAAACATGTTAAAACAGAAAAAAGGGGGCTTCCACAAACAGTTCCCACCGGTTTGGAGGCATCCAATTGTGTTATCTAAAATTGACGGCAATATTGACTCACTGTGGGAAATGTGTGCAGGTGCACAAGGGCTTCCACTTCCTTTCCCAGTTCAGCATGGGCGTCTATATACAGCACACAGGTGTTCTTCTGCTCTCCACATTGTATAAGTGGTTGTCATCTGACAAGGACTGATTGTGCCATGGTTTGACACCAAGTTGTTTGGACATGCCAATATCAAGCGTAAGGCTAACTCTGAGAACGCACTGGAGCTGTGTTCCAGTGACAATGTCAACATACTTATCTTGAACAGTTACAATGTTTGTCACCTGAAGAAATATTTCATAGCAGTAATAAAAATGTGAGAGAAACATGGGCGTTAATCTCACGTGCTGTTATCGTTGGAAACTTTACTGTTATTACGCCATACACAGGGTGAATTTTCACTACTGTTTCATCCCACTCCCGCAGGAAAAACACAATTTAGCAATACGTTGCTTAATGTTCTAATTCATTTGCTCTGAGCTTGAAAAGAGAACTGCACTGTTCCTGTCATAGCTTTAAAAAGTATTATATTAGATTTGCTGATAGAAACCTTATTAAAATTTTATGCAATCGATGAAGTGCTTTCACTTGCCTCCAAGGGTACTTGTACCATCATTTGAGAACCATTACGCAAGGGCAGTAACAATAACTTGTGACTATGTCTAACACGCTAGCTAATGTTAGTTTATATCTTCAGCATATTATATAGTGCTATTATATAGTGCTGCCTTGTATGCGTTTAACTTTGTAGGATTTTCATTTGTGCCAGGTTATTTCCCTTTGGTATATGTTAGCATATGCGAAGGTTTTGCATTTATAAGTACTAATTTGCATCTTATTGACATTTTGTAATCAATTGAATAGCATTTGCAATTCAGTTATACAATTGATTTAACCAGTGTAATTTGTGTACATTTTAGTATATTTTGTACTCCCATTAGTTGTCATTAATGTGAGCTCATATTTTATGCGCGCTAATATTTGCTCTGCACCACAGTAAAAATCTCAAGCGTTGACTGGTCCGTGGTGATAAAAACATTGGGGACTCCTGCCCGAGGTTATCCTAACCCTATGCGCACATGTACTGTATATACTTACACTTGCATGTAGATGAAATCAGTTCAGTGCAATCCGTCACCATTGAGTTTCAGACAACATGGTGCCTTTGAGACATAATGCTAAGTGTCACAGTCATCACTAGCTCTACTTACAGAGTGTCTGGTGAAATAAACGGTGTCTGTGTCCATAGACTCTCCCCCACGAGGCCGTGAAACATTATATCTCACAGTGTCCCATTCAGCAAGCGGTGCACTTGTTTTCCACTTGCTGCAACACAAAAGCCCTGTCCCTGGAGAGCCGTAGATTTCAGCAGGGTTATTTTGGGCTTTCCGCTCACAGGGTGGAAATGGAATAATAACCTAGCATAGAGAAAAGAGAAAACATAGGGTGACATCTCGGACGCTGACTGTCTGGGGCAATGCTGACTGGGGGATCCTTTCATAGGTCTAATGAAACCCATCACTATGTCTTGAGCTTGTGTTGTTCAGTAATGACAACAAGGCAAGAAAAGTAGGCCGTGTGGGTGTGCTACCTTAGTTACCAATAACACTGGCCTACTTTTCTCATGTCGAAATCCTCATGTGTGATTTTCCTTTTAGAAACGCAGACAGGAAACAGATGCAATGTGCAATGAGAGTCTTTTCAGGGTTGTCCCAAAGGATGATCAGTCTGTGTTTGTGCACATGTGGAGCAGTAACAGCAAGTCAGGGCCCTTGCTTCTTCTGTGAATCAGAAAGTGTCTTGAAAGGGAAATCAAATCAAATATGACAATTTGGGATATAGTCGATGCGGTACCAATAGTCTATGAACTTTATTCTAATTAATATTGCGTTTGTGGAATAAGAATTAGGCAGCAAAAGTCACCATGTTTTAATCACTCAGGGCTTGGCCATTTTTTTGTCAACTGGGTCAGATATTGATGAGTCACAACTCAGTTTGTGAATGTCACATAACTAAACTCAGGAAAAAAAAAAGCATAATATTGTCGAGAAAAAGTCTAACTTCCAGTTTAAGCACAGTAAAATACAATTCCAAAATGAGAACGGTACAAGAGTGGGAGTCATTGTGAATGGGAACAGGATTGGATAGCAGACGTTAGCAGCGGGATGAGACGAAGGTTGGCGACAGGACAGGATGGGATTTTTCTTTCTGTAGGAGTGAGATGGAATGGGAGTAAAAATCCACTCCCTTCTCAACCTCTACTACATAGAGTTAGCACACAGACATGTGAAGGTCCTTGCTAAAATTGTACTTATTTTACTTAATTTTACTGGCATGGTTACAAAAATGTCTAAGATTACCACACCCTTTTAAATACTATACTTTGTGCTTGTTGTCTAAAGCAAATGTCAAACCCAAGATGCCAGGTACCATGGTACCCATGGTACCAGATCCAGCCTAAATCATTTTATGTGGCCCACAAAAGAACTTCCATGAACCTCGCTAAAATTTGCACCAAACATTATCTATATTAAGTTCAAGTCCTATTGCAGTAACTTGAACAATAACTCAAAAAACTACCCTTGATTTCCAATTCAAAAACTAGTAAGGCATCAATTTGGCAACCCATCACTATAAATGGCCTGTGACTTGATTGTTTAACTTGGTAATTTATCAATAAACAAGCTGGCTGAGCTCACTGACACATTTCCTGACACACGACTGAGCAGGGTTGGCCAAGTCCGGTCCTTGAGTGCCACAATCCAGTCTGTTTTTGATGCTTCCCTTCAACCAACACTCCTGATCCAAATCAAGGTTGCTATTAGGCTTCTGTGAAGAATACTGATGAGGTAGTCATTTAAATCAGGTGTGTTGGTTGAAGGGAAATATCAAAAACAGGCTGGATTATGCCTCTGGAGGACCGGACTTGGACACTCTTCTCTGGGGTCGAAAGCCAGTGATTTGATCGGCATGGGTAATCAATTCGGATTTTTTTTTCCATGGGCTGACTAAGCTGTACACAAGAGACAAGCTGTCACTGTTGGACGGGTATTACTGGGAACATTTTATATAGGCCGACTGTGATCGACTCACTGTAGATATGAGAAGGGATCAGCGTGTTTCTGCTGAGTGGATAGCTGATTCACAGCAATTGGCCCATTTGCAACCCAGTAAGAGTCCAGAATAACACTCATTGATATGGAAACAAGCAGACTATTAAAAAATAACACATTTTTACTAGAAGTGTTCCACACCAAATAATACATGAATGTCAATGGCCATTGTGTGCTTTTATTTTGAAGTTGGCCTGCGCAGCAGTGGTGCTACTAGCTAGATTTTCATCTCCACACCACTCATTTTTGTTTTTGACATCACATTACATCTCTACCAACACACCCCCATTAAAACAATCATATACGACCGATGATTAAGGACACTAAGAAACCAGCTAACCAATTACGCTGTCATTGAACGAACAATAAAACACAGGTCTCCAGCATTAGCGCTAGCTGCTGACAACCTGATGCATTCAAATAAAATCA
Organism: Hippichthys cyanospilos; assembly: GCF_059441005.1. Classification (NCBI taxonomy): domain Eukaryota; kingdom Metazoa; phylum Chordata; class Actinopteri; order Syngnathiformes; family Syngnathidae; genus Hippichthys; species Hippichthys cyanospilos. The sequence continues at coordinate 9,862,878 of NC_142378.1, read as the reverse complement.
GATGAAAAAAAAGGTCCATCTCCATTAAACATTAATAACAGGAAATATTGAAACAATGTGGGTGTTCTATCATGCAATATCTGCTGGCATATCTCAAGAAAACTAGACTGAGAGATGAGTGAGAACAATTACTTTGATATTTTACTTAATTACAATAAACGGTCCATCTAGTTCACTTAGATTTACAATACCAAAGAAAATAGTATGGCTTCTACCTTTCATTCCAGTTGTTGGATAAAATGTTTTGTGGAAAAATGCACCTTCATTACCATTCAAAACGTAATGTAATTTTTACAACCCCTTTAACACACACAACAAACTATTGTAGATATAAAATGCTCAAGCAAGACTGACAGACATTTGCAATCACTCTTCATTAAAAAAAGCACATATCCATTTGAATTTATGTTTGTATGAATATAACTAACGTTCATCAGAGGTGGCAATTCCAGGTGCAGAAAGAAAAAAAAAAACTTTCCCTTTGGCTTTAGCCACAGGTATCTCTACTTAACTGATAGCTAAATTAACTCCTAAGTATTTGTTTACCTACTAGGTGTGGCAAAAGGTGTGGCAGGATTTTGACACTTTCAACCTGGAGTTTTTAACCTCTGAAATTTAAGGTTCACTGATTAAAAAAAAAAAAGAAGAAGAAAAGATGTCTTCTGTGACATCAGTAATGGATCTTTTCTAACACACATGGTACAGGAAGTGGTCAAAGTAGCACTGGCTAGTTGTTTTCCAGTTATGTAACTCCAGGAGCTGCAGGGTCTTGATCCCATCTTGCTTCCCCAAACCACATGTGCAACAAGACTGAATCTTCGGTGTAGTCACATGGAGCAATGAAGGATATTTGCTGGAAGCAGGCAGTGGCATGAATGTGTGCCCCTGACGGGGAGAATGCAATAAAAGGTCTTTTGATGGCAGAGATCCTGGCGATTTGCTACTCCAAATAAGAGCAGTAAGTGCGGAAAGTTGCTTGAGGTAAATTCACATCTGTATTTTTACTGCATATGATTGTGCCTCAAAATCCTTGTGAGAACTTTTCAAAAGGAGCATGTAATGTAATTGGAGCAATCACATAACACAAATCTGTGCCATGACACACTGTTCTAGAACATTTGCAGTTAAAGTGCCACAGTCTCAAATATAAGGTATCCAAGTGTTATGAACATTTTGTAGCTCACAAAAGAAAAAATAAACGAGTTTTTGCTGTGAGTACAAATAAATCTCTTGTTTTTGTTATTGTTGCAGATGAGCTGGGGTCTCTTCCAGCTGAGCTTGGAGAGGTTGCTAGCCATTATTTATTGGCATTTATGATTTTTCTATTCCTTTACTATCCAAAACAAACAAACAAATAAACTATTTTTGCTCCTAATATACATACTTTTACAGTTTAATTTTGTTGAAATTCAGTTGAAATATTGCTGAAAATGATGAAATAAGTGGACAATAAGTGTTTTGAATTGGTGTTTAATGCATTTAAAATAATATACATTATTAATGTTGATAGTAATGTATAGACGTAGCAGTAAAAAATATCAATGTTGACTATATATATATATATATATATATATATATATATATATATATATATATATATATATATATACAGTATATATATATATATATATATATATATATATAGTTGTTTGTTTGTTTTTGTTTATTAATTTATGTATACAAGCTAAAAAAAAAAAAAAGAAAAAAAAAGAAAGGAGAGAACCAAAATAAAAATCTCCGCTTTGCAGATTTTGGTTACTGCGGTATTTTTGGAACGATAACTCTCGCAACAAAAGAGGGAACACTGTATTTCAAATTCACACAAATAAAAAAAAAAAAAAGTTCACAGGACAAGATAACTCATTTGCATTATTCTGGTAAAATATGACTTTACAGTCTTATAACTTTGTTAAAATTATTTAAATATATTCATGTAAAATTTCTTTAAGTAGTTCATAGTTACTTTTAACTGACATTAGAAAGAGATATTCGCTGAAACGTCAGTCTCCTATTCATGCGAAGAAAACAAAATCTTAAATCTCGTATTTTTTGTCAACTTAGCAGCAAACGTTTTCAGTCAACTGCTTTTGGCTCATTCGGAGACTGAGAGGTGGCTGAAAAGTGGAAAGCTTGAGCCAAGTGTGTGTTCCATGCTTCTTTTCAAACTCTCAATTGACATCATCTGAGTTGCAAGCATGTGTGAGTGGCTGCACAGGGTTTCGCCAGATGGCCGCTCATCTCTGTGAAGCCTCTGAAAGCCTCTTAAGACCAAGGCCGTGAGCTCCAGGAGACAACGGAGCAACCGTGCCGCCCATCGGCTCTAATCTCCCCTCTGAACGCCGCAACCGCAGTAGAATTAGCATGTTGTCGGCTCTCAGGAGCCAAACACCGTTCAGGAAATGCTCAGCCACCGTGCCTGTTGCTATGCTGCCTCCCTCACCTGGAGTGGGGCCAGCTTACGCTCATACAATGTGGGGCCATGTGTTACACTTCTGCTTTTCATCACAAAGGGCACATATCCAACTGTATAACACTGTTTTCTTCTTTATTTATAAATCCTGTAGTCGCACATTTTATTTCACTGGGTCAAGTATGTGGCTATTGAATTAAAACATCATCACGAGTAAAGGCACATGAGCCTCATCATCTACAGTGGCTCCTCAACTAATGGTATGAAGAATTTATTTTTAAATAATCTAATTGTGACATTTCCTCAATTTTGTGATTATGATTTGATCTATGAATTTTTTTCACGGTCCTCACTCCTATGTATTTTTGAACAAATAGAAGCAATAAAGTAATCTGAATTACAATAGATAATACAATGTTCGCTTGTTTATCGCAGGGATTACATTACCAAAAATACCAGTATTAATGAAAATCAATGAGGTAAAGATGAACTTTTCTTCGCATTTAATTCTTTTTTAAATTAAAATAAAAAAAAAATGTTATTTTTTTATTGTTCTACTTAGATATAATAAAGAAAAATAGCTAGGTAAACCTGGAATATAGACATGGTCTTAAATGTAATACATTTTTATTTGTTTAGTAATATTTAAGTTTTAGTTTGTTTGGCACACTATTGAAATAGTGTCTCACATGAAACATGTCAGTGGTGCAAAAAAAGAGAAAAGAAACTGCTGATTAAGTATTAACTCAAGGGTGTTTAGTTTCTTTCCTTTGGCTTTTTTTGAGGGAGTCGGGGTGATTAAAACTAAACTAGAAATGGGTCTGGCTCCTGTTTGTTAGGAGTGGAAAACGTAATTTTTTAACAATCAGGAATTTATAGAAAGAAAGAATGACACTTGAGGTTCTCAGCATGGAAACTGATGAATACAGCAGTCTTGTTACTAGTCTGAAGCTTGGGCTGGCTACCTTCAGTATGCCAAGTTGCCATTGATTTGTTTGATAATTATACTGCAATCACTGTATACCACTGGGATCCGATGAAGCAAACAAAGACGATGACACATTTATTTGACAAAATCAGGTTAATTATATGCACACGGGAAAGGACAAAACATAAATTTGCATTACAATCTGACCGAATCAAACAACACGTCATATAACTCCATGTCAACTCTTGATCTTTTTTTTTTTTTTTTTTTTTTTTACAATTGGCACTTTCTCTGGACCTCTCTTTACAAAAATTGCTCACTGCTATCCTTCCAAATTTTAACAGAATCTGCTGTTCAATGAGCCTGATTATACTGAAATGAAATTTAACTCTTGTGTGGTATTTTGTCCAATCCTTTGTACTTTATATCAAAGGCATTTTGCATAAAAGAGAAAGCATAAAAAAAGACACTTGTGAGCTAAAATTTCAACCAAATTTTTGATTGAAAATTCCAAATAGAACCTTGCAACTAAGGAGCACAAGAGCACAGGAATTATGTTTCCATTAGTTCCTATGGAAATCGACAAACATCCTAACAGAGAGCAGACATTTTTTGGCATGGATGAATCCCCCCCAAGGAACATAAAGAATACTTTCCTAACCTTCCAAAATATGTGAATGTACCTCAACACTTATGAGTGCTTGTGCGTGAATTTATGATAACAAACATGCCAATGACATTCTTGTAGTGACCCTTGACCTTCCCTTGACATTCCTTCCTTGTTTTTGTCTCTTCCTAATGGATGAATCATACTTACCACAGAGCAACTTCTCATTAAAGTGACCTTTAAATACACTACAATTCAACTGTGGAGGATAAGCCTATGTTGACCTCATGGCAGGTTAAAATATACAATCAAAACACATTTCCGTTGTTGGTACATTGTGTGTACTTGTGTGCCACTTATTGGAAAATTTTACAATTTTATAAAAAAGCACAAGTTTACACAAAAAATACTCAACCATATTATAAGTATTATATGGCCATTTTGAAGCCTTTTTTCTTTAAAAAAAAAACATGTTTACATTAATCCCTCACTTCTTTGTTATGTCTGTGTAGCAAACTTTTAATCCTAGTCACAACAACAACATACCGTGCATGCACATGTGTGTTTGTGTGAGTCCACACAGGATGACAAAGGGAGAGTGGTACTTGTGCGGGTTCAGAGGACGGCCTTCGTCATTTCCTTCCCGTTTCCGTCATTTTATTCTCCGGCCTCCTGCTGCAAACTGCCCCCTCTTTCCTCCACCTGGAGACACACATACACATGCTCAAACAACAAAAATGTAGTGCACAATGTACAAACCTAAACAAGCAGAAGTTCAAACCAGCAAATGTCCCGATTAATTAGCCATTAGCAATACACCAGTTTTAGACATTTCATCATCATCTCTGATTCGGTAAGTTTTCATACCTGTGGCAGGTGTGGTAAACTAATAAGCTCCCAGGTGCACTTGTCAGTTGCGCATGATACAACAATGCAGTCTTTCAGGAGCAGCAAGCTCTGATAAGGTCAAAAGGAATCTGTTGGCTGGAGGGTAAAGGTCTATATCAAGGTTTTGCTCTATATTGTAACATTAAGATGTTGATATAAGACTATATTACTCACAAAATTTGGGGATGAACAAATTCATTAATACAATGCCATATTAGCGTCACCTCACAAAAAATTAGATGAGGTTTAAAGTCATCATGAGGAGATTTAAAGTTGCCATGAAGAGATTTGTAGGGAAAATCAAGATGAATATTTTCTTTTTAATAATGTGTAATATGTGGCTTCACTTGTGTAAACAGAACATTACGATTACTATTGTCATTAGTGAATCATGGATTAAGATCTCAGGGAGGGATGGCCATTTTGCGACTGCAGTCGATTGAAAATGATATCACAGTTGCTCAGGACCAATCACGGTTCAACTTTGAAAAGAAGTGAGCTGAGATTGGTCAATATCTGAGTTTTAAGTAACTGTGAACTCATTTTCTGGCACCTGCAAGTGGCAAGCTGGACAAATACACATGAAAATACACACCGACCTTAACCACACATTTAACTTTGTTTTGGTTCAGGAGCTGAGGAGGAGAGATTTTGCACTAAGTCGGCCAAGTAAACAGCAACATTTCATTTATTAGCTACAACGTTTACTGTCGAAATTTCTGAATTGAGCAAAATCTGTGTTGGGAGCACACAGCTAGACAGTTAGCATCAGTAGTAAATCATTTATCAGCGGGCTGAACTATTGTTATAAATACTGGGTTCGCACGGGGACTGATTTGACAGAAGGAACGCGTGTTAGTGAGAGCGGTGTATTGACGCTGCTATGCATTTTAATGTCAATAAAACGTCTGTTTTTGGCCCTGTTATTGATGCTGTTGGAGTAGTCATAATCAGCCGCCGGCCGCATGAGGACAAGCGTTCAGGATGATGGATAGATATCTGCATGTTGCATAGCTCTCCAGCATTGAGCTGCAAGATTGCATGGCAGTTACATGGTAAGGGCAAAGGAACCGTTTTACTTCCTGATTGGAAAGGTCAGTACCATAAAGCTCAAAATATCCAGGGGCATAATACATATCCACATACTGTATATTACAATTTACTGGTTGACCGTGATCAACGCTTTGAGCACCAATTGTGTAAAAGAACTCACCTGTTGGGAATTTTGACAGGCTGAGTGGCATATTGGTTATATAACAGAGATTTCCCATGGCACCAACAGAAGTAGCATCACTTTTTTTTTTTGGTCAACACTGGTGTGCTTCAGTGACAGCACAACACCAAAATAAGCAGGAGAAAGCACAATAGAAAACATGGAAATGTTATTTAGCATTTCAGACATATTCTTGACACAGGACCGATAAAGTTTGACCAGGACGTGAATTTAAACAAGTTTATGTCAGGTAAATAAAAAAGATGGTGCGTATCGCTGTGCAAATGGGGTTGAAATTCACGTAATGTACAAAGTGGTGCCTATGGGACGTGGGAACGCGGAGGAATTGTTGTGCACTAGCCTGGTAAAAGATCAACACGAGGCTCTATAATCCTTTCATTTAGGAAAATGAAATTGACAGATAGTATTGTTTGCTCCATTAAGCAAAATGCACTGATTTAGCGTGACAGGAATGTTCCCAGTCAGGATACATTAGATGAAATGGGATTGTACTTTGTTCTTGTGTTTGTGTGTGCGTAAGCATGTTTTGAGTGCTGGGTGTGAACATTGAGAATGTTTACACTTTTGCTTTGACAACATACTGTCAAGCGGCACAACCATCATAAACATTAAACTTTCATAAACTAAATTAAATATACAAACAAGGCAAAAGTGGTAAATGATGCATGGTCAAAGTGTGCCAAAGAAGTGTGAAATTCCGGAAAGAACTTTAATGAATTAGATAGTGGCTGCAACTTGGGGAAAATCCTGTTGTGTTACAAGCTGCACTTCATCGTAAGAAATATAAATGAACTTTAAAATGAACCCAATTTCTCTAAAGTGCTTTTTTTTTTTAATCTGCCTCATATTTAATCCAAGCAGTGTTGAGCTAATAGGATTAACTGTCATTTCATTTCAGCTAAATTGGGCAAAATATTCCAGGTACGATCAAACCTAACACACTACATTAGCAACACACTCAACTCTGCATTAAGGACCTGAAATCCATCCATCCATGTTCTATACTATGTATCCTATCATGTTCGTGAGAAACTGCAGCCTATCGCAACTGACATTTGATGAAAGGCAGAGTACAAAACCTAATCACAAGGCAACCGCAGGGCAATACTGTAAGTCATTGTTAAAGGTATGCACTGATAACCACTGACACATTATTAAATGGGGATTATGAGAGCCGTCTTTAGATTCCTGAGGAGATGTCTGAAACTGAGATCAAAATTCATACCAGTAATTGACAATAAAATAAAATTATATTAATTAAAAGGTTATTATTATACTGGAAATATAATTGTTGCAAAAGCTTCTTATTTCGTGTAACATAGGATGTGTAAGGGGGTCTCATAAAAGGCCTCATGAGAGTCACGAATCCCATTGGTGTTGCAATTTCTAACCGTTTGGAATGCAATTTTTTTTTTTTTTTTTGCTGTCTGTGAGTTTTTTAAACATTGCCAAACAGATTGTAATGACAATGCCATTGTCAGTGTCGCTCCAACATTAAACACACTGTCTGTATGCATACAGCGACATCGTATTATTCAAACCTGCATCCTCAAAAAGTGTAATAAGTCTATCAGTTATGAATTGCGGGTTTAAGTCAGAAGTAAATTCACCGTCACTGTAGAGTGACAACATGAATGATCTCATTCACACGCTCACGAGACTGATACGCGTCCGACAGTCAGTCCAAGCTGCTTCAGTAAACAAACAAATATCCTCAGAATAGAAAAACATGGGATGTTTATGCTTAGCTTTACGAAAGGTGGGGAGAAAACTATACTCGTGGACCTGTGTTGATAAATGAAAGCGGTTCCACATCCTGCGTATCTGGTGCGCTACGTTGATGCGCTACGATCAGCCAACTGTACGCAGGACTTGAAAGATCTGCTCCACGGCAGATTCCACTTGCCCCAGAGATTCCACAAAGTTTCCGCCCCGCTGCGCTGTCACCGCACCGACGCCGCACACCCTCGCCCACTGCATGCATCTGCGCTCCGCCGATATTTGTACACATTTTACAGGGCCAGGAGGAAAGCATTTGCTCTGTTTGTCTCTATGACAATGACACAGAGAAGGCAATCACTTTTGGCCTCATTCAATCAATCAGCAAAGGAGGGCAATCTTGTCCACGTGGAGTGCTTTTTTTCTTTGCAAATCTGGATGTAGATCAGGTTATTTTTCCTTTAAAAAAAAAATATATATATATATGTCAAGTGAGTAAAAACTTTGAACTCGTCGTAAATTTTCCTTGATTAATAGTGATTAACCACATTTGTCAACAATTATTTTCTAAAAAGCGTGTCACATATTTACTTCACCAAGATCAATGGATTAATGTAAAATCATCAAATAAAACAATATTTTGTTTCAATGATTTTTATAATAGTTTCTTTGAACCTTTAATACGAACCTTTTCCTGTAAAATACAATGGCTGAACACCCATCATTATAGCCATTTCTTTTCTCAGAGTCTTCTCATAGAATATTTCTCAAGACTTCTCACTTATGGGTTTAGCCTTGCCAATCAGCATCACACTCAAGCAGCTTTTATGAGGCCCTTTAGACGTAACTTTAGCAGGGTGCCTTGCTCTGAGATGGTCCATAAAAGACATGCAACTAAAACAGTATTTGAGCTTGGCTTTGCATTATGTTTTTTAATTAGTCTTCAAAAAAACCCACTTCAACTTAGAAAGCTCTAACATAGAGATTGGATTTCTTTTTTGCTGCATATGTATTTGGATTTTAGTCAATTATTCTCCCTGCTTTATGCTTGTGTAAATTGACCAGTGTTCCTATTTTAACATTGGAAATATCTGACCATGTGATGCTCTTCTTTTCTGTTGTATAACTTTATACATTACCCTAATACTGTTTTAATTTATATGCTCAGCAGGTGGGTCACAGTGACCCATGAACATTAATGGTCAAACTCAGCAAGCACTTTTATGATGTTAATAAATGAAAACATCCACAGATGCTTGGCACACCATCACAAGACATGTGCGGAACTCTCTTGAGATGCAATCTGCCGATGGCGTGACTTTGATTTGACATTAGAGAAATATTCAGTGGCAGTCAAAGGACAACCCTCACGCCCACGGATAAACCACATGAAGAAGCTTGATGGCCAACATCAAGCTAGAAACTGTACATGCTGAAAGTAGGCCACAAAACACAAAGACAAGTGCTTTTTGTTTTCGACTAATTAAATACAGTGTGTCATTGGGTTTGCCAACAACAACAGTATTAGAAACGGGGTGGATCCAGTTTCTGTTCAATTAAAAGAACTTTGAAAACTGTTCTTGTCTGTTGAGTTTTTAGAAACCAATTCACGCCTTCAATTGACTCACGAAAGGTATGCAGTTACTTGGCTCTACTGTATGTGCTTTCACACAAGTATTTCTTTTCAAGAGCAATACAGAAACCGCAAGGGTGTGTTGTGACTATATGTGAGGCAGGCATTTCAGTATGAAGTAATGAAGAATTCTTCATTAATTTACAATACCATTGCTGTTATAAAATCAGCTGAGTTATGTTCATGGCTCACAAAGCACATCTTGAATTTTAGCTCATATGACAAAAACCTGTAAGTCAGATCAATTGTGTCCAAAAACAAGACTGTCTGTTCTAATGAACATTAAACTTATTTAGTCCTTTGTAACTGTAAATAATTGATGTTTTCTCGATAATTAATTGTCTATAAGGAGACTTGGTCAAGTGGTACTATTCAAACAAAGAAGAATAGTTAGCCACAGTAGTATAAGAAAATATGACCCGCTTATTCCAAATGTTTGGGTTACATTAATCCAACTTCAAAGATGAGAATGTACTGCTCTTGAATAAAATATAAACAAAATGAATTAAAGCACCCTGAGAAATCACCCTGATAAAATCAATAAAAACAGAATAAACTTTTTGAATTCACTTAAAGTTTACTTAACTGCAGTCAGAGCAAAGCTAGGAATGAACTGCTTATAAAGTAGAGCTTATATCAGAGATTTTGGCTATACACCATCATCATCCAGAACTGTTTTTTTTTTTTTTTTGTGCTGATATGGGAAGAATATCTGATATCAATCTAGGATCAGTTCACCCCAAACAATCAATATCAATACTTTAAATTGTCTGGAGATGTGAACGCTACTGTGAGTGGTTGATTGTCTATATGCAATGAACCCTGTGATCCACCAAGGATGCACCACAACAAATACTTTTGGCAGTTATGAGAACCTTTTCTAAACAATACAAGATCGACAATTTTCATTATTCGTCACTGAATAACGCATAAACCATAGGTGGATTTACACTCCTGGTTTAAGCAGCAAATTCCAATTGAGTGCCTACACAGGACAAAATATATATATATATATATATATATATATATATATATATATATATATATATATATATATATATATATATATATATATATATATATATATATTATACACAAGATAAATGAATGCTTCTCTTTGTGTCAACTCATTGACCGACAGGAACAGAATGTACCCGTGCCTCTAGCTTCCCTGTGACCCTGAACATAACGTGTGATATAGGAAATGAATGGAAATTCACCAAGCTGAAAAGTTTGGTAAAACTTCACACAACAATGAAACTTTGAACTTTGAACTCAAGAGGCTTTTCTCATTCATAAAGCCAGCGTACCATCGATGTTGTTCCAAAGCTGCCGCCCTTTGGAAGGCTTTGCAATGCAGTATATATGCATATGTGAACACATACACAATAGCATCAGCAAGCGGGTGAGTTTGAAAGAATGTGAGCAGGAATGTGCATGTTTGTTTTGCACGTGTATCTTCAGTGAGGCTCATTGTTGTTGCGTAAAGGCTTCCTGTCAACTAGAATAGGAGAAAATCTCTTATCTCGTCGACTGGATGGGAAATGTGGCTTTACAGCATTTGTGTTAGCAAAGCCAGAGCTCAACGCATTGTAACACACAAAGCTGACTCTGTCCAGTATAAAAGCGGCAGTTTATTAATAGATGCCCAACTATCTGTCTACTGTCTTATCATTGGCTCGTGCTTGAGAGGGCTTGTGCGAGTGTGAATCCCTTTGGAGATTTCCTCATTTTCTCTCTCAACTTTTCTGAAAAACAGAAGATGAATCTTGGGCACAAAAATGAGAGGCACTGCGACAGAATGGCACACAATTTCTTCAGTGATGCTGATTCTTCACATTTACATACTTTGTAACTACAGAAAATAATATAAATATAACTCAAATTAACAGTTGGTAAGTGGAGTGGAATGTTTTAATACCGAAATTTTATTGACCTAGATGCATTGTGTTGAAAGCATATGTCATCAAAAGCTATCATCCGGAGGTGTTTTTTATATACAGTATATATATGATTCCAGAGCTGGAAAAAAAAAAAAGGGAACCGATCGATAATTGGTGCAATAAACCATTTTATCATACAATACTTAGCAAAAAAAAAAGCACCTTACATCCAGGTAGCATCATTTATAAAATGATTTATTATTAGGTCCTTATATTGATACTGCCCCAAATAATACGGTGTCATCAAGGGTCCATAAAACAAGTTGTGCACTGTGTCGTAAGTGTATAGAGTTTACCCTGTCATTTTAAATATGCTTGGCAAAATTTGGATTAAGTACATCTGCAATGCAATAACACTTTTTGTTCTCTGTGGGAAACTTAATAATTGTCAGATCCTATTAAAACTTGTGGAAAGCTTTCACCAAACAAATAAAATGAAATGGAGGGCCGTGGGTCTTGTGTTTGACATCTGTGGTTTAATGAGCAAGACTCAAAAAATATTTCACTTGATGATGGTGTCAGGTTGACTTTTTAGGCATTACTGCTCAGCAGACTAAGATTCCTGCTTGTTTTTTCCACATGTGCTTCCTTCCACTCATTAGGGAATCCTCCTGGGCTAGAGCTGACACAATGACAGAGTGTTTTTTTCTTTGGGTTGTGTGTGTGCCTATGTTTGGCTGTGTGGAAGTGCTGCAGAGGGTAAAAATAAATACATAACAGGGCAGAACATACACACAAATTATATATATATATATATATATATATATATATATATATATATATATATATATATATATATATATATATATATATATATATATATATATATATCAGTGGCGGTCTGTGCATTTCAACGATTAGGCCAGGCCTTCGGAGATTTCCTACCTAGTCCGACACCACAGCTGGAGAAATCAAATGCACGCATTACTGGGCGTTGCATCACCTTAATATGTACTACACAGGCTATTTTCCGAGGCATTCAAACATCAATAAACATGCAACAGCCAACCTAGGACTACACGTGATACATGAGATCCAATAATTGAATATGAGTGAGATAAAATTCCAAAAAACATTAAATATGACAAAATCGAATGCTTGCCATCACCAAAATGGCTGTTCCCCAAAACACTTATTTCAACACAAAATCCATTCTTCTTTCTTTCCCCAAGAAGACTTCAGTGATTTGGTTGACGTTTTTCTCTGCTTCAGTCATTGTGGGTTAAAAAAGGGAGTAGATATATGTGATTTTTCAGCCAAACGTCCATCTTTAATGCAAATCAACCACGCAACACCCTGTAGCTTGGTTGCTCTGCATAGCGCTGCCTCCCATCTAATCCATCCAATCACAGGTCACGTTCAACGGGATGCCTTCTCGGTGGCCTTACTGTCTCTAAGAAATATTTAGGTGGGATTAAAAAGAAATTTCAACAATAGATCTTAATGAATTCATGAATCTTGATGTTAATTTCTTGACACCACTGAAACGATCTCATAAAATCGCATTTCTTATTTCATCAAATTTTGACCATTTGTAATCGTTAACAAATAAAATTCCTTTTTAATGAGGCCTTGATACATCACTGTCCAGTCACAACGGCACGTATTCAAGTGGAACTTTCTGCAGTCAGCAGGATGCGCACTGGCTAGAATAAGGAAGTAATGAAAAGCCAACTATAGTGAAAGCACACACAAATTCATAAGGCAAGGGTCCCTGTCCCGCTAACAGCCGGATCATCTGGGTGAAATGGAACAAATGATTCGCAAACAGGAAATGGACGTGTGTTTTCAGGCTCCTTAACACTGAGTCGATTGTTCCACTTGAAGGCCTCATACATACGTGTGGACAATAGCGCCTCGCCGTAAACAGGAAACAGGACAGGGGTTTGGAGAATGTGTTTGGAAGGGGTGTTTGAAAGCTGGGTGACCTGCCATTGGCCACCTCTCTTCTCCTTTGTCAGCCTGTCTCGATATATTCATTATCTGTGCCTCACACGCTAGCCATTAGATAACAAACGTGTGTGTGTGTGTTTGCGTGTATCTGAATGTATTTATGGCTCGGACATCTTCCTTACAAGAGGATCAGCTAACCACACACACATACACACACTGAAAGAACTGAACAGTGAATTAACGGTTGCTGTCGTGAAAATTTTTGTCGTCTAAGATGTGGTCAGTAACAAAAAAAAAAACCCACCACACTCTAGAGTTTCATAATTATTAAGGTTGAAGTGAAAAAGAGAGAAGCAAAAATCAGAGGTTCACAAACGAGGGTACGTGAGATTTTAGCAAGGTTTTTGCACAAATCAGAAACTCTGATTTGATTATTTTAATGCCGTGACAAGGTACATCTTTCTTTTCAAATTATGAGCAAATGAATTGCAACATGAAACAACTTATGGCTAAATTGTGTTATAGGGTCTCATTTGATAAACATTGCATGTCTTTATTTTGTTGTTTCATACAGGTGCCCAATGTCATCAGTTATTTTTTGACAGACGAGTGAGAAAACAGATGCCACTTAAACTGTACACTGGACAAATAAAGAAAGGCAACACTTTTCGTTTTGCTCCCATGTTTTTAAAAAACTTAATAAAATAACCATTTCTCTCAAATTTTGTTCACAAATTCGTCCAAATCTGTCATGGTGAGCACTATTCCTTGAATTCTGAGAATTCATTCCACTTCACAGGTGTGCCACATCAAAATGTGGAAAATGTGCACAGGTGTGCCTTAGACCAGCCACAATAGAAGGCCACTCTGAAATGTTCAGTTTTATAACACAGATATTGCAAGTTTTGAGGGAGCGTGTAATTGGCATGCTCACAGCACCGATGTCCAGCAGAGCTGTGGCTTACAAAATGAATGCTCATTTCTCTACCGAAAGCAGTCTTTGTGTAAAGCATTTTGATACGCTATACACACAATACAAACAGTGAATAAGTTATTTAAATAGAAACATTATCCTATCTTGATGTACTGTATTAGTGTTAGGTTGTTAGTTATTTTAAAACTTGCAGATCAGTGATCATGATCTTCCTTAAAAATCCTGATCGCATGGAGATAGCTCTTTTTTTTTAAAATGTCTTATTCTACAGCGTTCATAATGTTTTACTCTGAAGTGAAATTTTGCATATTTTGTGTTTGATTTTCACAAGCCATCACTGCAAACCAGTGTGGGTTTGCTAAAGTGCTCAAGGACACGTAACAATACTAAACCATTAACCTTTTGAGAACATGTCCACCTTACCACGTGCAAAACCGACACACTAGTACATGACAGAAAAGAACCACTGTGAACACGTGCGGATTCCATTCAGCAAGAGATTGAATGACCTGATAATTGAAAAGTCTGACACACAGTCATTTTCCACTCGGTGAATATGAGAGAAAAAGAACTGCGTGTAGGTGTGCGTGGGGCTGTGTTTTCCTAGTATCCCTGACATAAAATACAATGCTAAGAACGATCCCTTCCAATGTGTTTATTAATGATGACCATCCATACATGAATACAAATGAACTTTAAATAACTCCTCTAAATGACGTCAACGGCACAAAGCAGCATCTCTCATATTAAATTTTCATAAGATTTGCGTGTCGGTGAAAACATTTGAAAAGTAATCGTATTGAAATCACTGGAAAGCAGTTGTATCATGTACAGTACAGGTGCGCAAATAAATAAAATTGTGTGAACATGTTCGGCCACATCAGGTTCAGATCATCAAGTCTCTTCGATCAATTTAAAAATATTCCATGGGTGTAATGTAATATTTTTTATTGATTGAAACCTGATATAGGCTGTGACAGCTTATTTCAATATTTTTAGGGTTGTGATTAATTATTTTTAAGTATTTAATGTTAAACAATGAAGTTGTCTAATTACTTAGACAGAATGTTAACCTGTTACAGCTAAAAATAGCAAAATAAGTAAAGTATCATTTTAACCTGTCCCTGTTCCAAAAAACAACCATTATTTTGTCTATTGGAGAAAGAAAATTAAAGAAATTATTTAAAAGTAAAGAAATTAACTTTTTGAAACTAGTACTCTGAAGTCAAATAAACTTTAAGTGTATTATTCATGGCACACTTAGCTAGTTTTGAAATCAGATACCAGCAAAAACTGTTCAAAAGAGAGATCAGCAATAAACAAAAATGTTTGTTGAAGTTGATAACTTGCAAGTTTGGTATTCAAATCAGCATTTTGCGGACCACATAAAATGATGTGGTGGGCCGGATGTGGCCCCTGGGCCTTGAGTTTGACACCAGTGCTGTACTGTTCAGTATTTGTATGGTATGATGGTATCACAAGCTGGAATTGGTTGGAGTCCTCGCGAGTGTTTTCACAGTCTTACTATAAAATTATGAGTCAACTGTTAAAGAAGTTCCTGGCAAAGGGAAAGAAGCCATGTCAGCTGCTTTTGGCGCGCATTGTTCGATAGCGGGAATGGGCTGGAAACACTGATGCCCTGGGCAGGGTGACTAGGAGAATTATGCCTGACCTTATCTTAGGTCTGGCAGTCTGCAATTTCGCAAGCGTGGATAGAGAGGTACCAGTGATCAATGGTCCTAATCATGCCTTGCAGTCAGAATTTATCCTTCATTGTCATGACACCAAACCAGACTGTGATGGATGCACACAGAGCAGAACTGGCGTTTCCCAGGAACTTGAAGCGCTCGACGGTTGTCACGGAGCAATTGAACGGAGTGAGTCACAGCCGTGTCCACGGATGTTTTCTGAAGGCCACAGTAATCATGTGAGCGTGGTTAGCTGCACCAGAGCACCAGTCGCACCACTTCACATCAATGTGTGCACTTAGTGTATCGCCATTGTGGATGAGGCCCTCTCAAACTCTCAGTCTAGTAAAAAAATGAAAGCGCAGACAGGAACAACTTGCTATGTTTTCATCTTGAAGTTGTTCCCGGGAGTGTGTTGTGGCATGACTAATTTGACTCGCAGACTGTTGTTCTAGGAGTCGGAAGTCAACACTACATACTTGGGAAATCATTTTCAATCTCCAATTCAGGAACGGCACTAAAAAAGTATTTATCTACAAAGGCATTTTATTGCACGGTGCCTGTTGCCAGTTTTTATCACAGCGTCTAGCATAAATACGCCACTAGCTGGCATATTACTTGCATTGATGCTGACAGCTGCCGTTCATACTGATCACATTTGAACAAAACAAGCCGACTCAAATGCATATTGTGGTCATCATTAAAGTAGTAATTGGATATATATATATATATATATATATATATAAATATATATATACACATATATATACTGTATATATGTTATCATATAAAAACACATTGTTTCCACGCTTATTGACACACACATACACATTATAAACAATTCCTTTTACGGTAATACTGTGAAGTTTGTAACCAGCTTCTTTGTAAACGTCGTAAAAAAAAAAAAAAGGGAGTGACCGAGAACACTCGCTTTTATTAATAACTCTTGACAATCACTATGGTGGAAGAGTTGTCTAAAATCTCAGTTAATATTCATGTCAAAAAAAGAAATGTTGATTAACGGTAATTCATAATAAAATGTAAATATATTATATCATATCAGGACTCTATGCTACTTTTTTTGTTTATATCTCAGTGCTAGCTTCTTAATTTTTTTGTCTGCTTTATTTAAAAAATGAAAAATGGAATATTCATATTAGGCATTTTTACAGTACTGTAAGTAAAAACAATTTGCAAAAATCTCAACTTGTCTCGTGAGACATCTTGTGGAATTTGTGTCTTGTCCTATCCATAATTCCATCTTTTTCATCAAGCTATTTCACACTTTAAATTAACATTAACCGAATACACTTTTCATTTTTCATAAACCAAACACACTATTTAAAAATAATCCATTTTGTATTTGAGCTCAGTAGAGATAAAATGAGAGAAAAAAAAAAAAAACATCTTTTACAGGCAAAAGTATCATGTCCATTTGTCCATCTGTATTAGAGCTTCTATTGTTAGCTACCGCCTGCCGTCCCCCGCTGGGACTGATCTTCGTCTGTCTCGTGCACAGCAACCTTCTCTGTCTCTGCTGATTAGCAGGACGACCGGGTTTTGGCGGCGACGACGCTAAGAGCGATCTGCACTGACTGGGTCTGCTCGTCTGGTCTATTTCGAGCTGCCGCCAGTGCAGGAGAGGAAAAATATCAGAAGACACCGCTCCTGCCTCGTGTCCTGGCAGGCTCCGGAAGAAGTCCTCCAAAAGGTGTTTAAATCAGAGCAGACTCTGACGCCAACGTCCTGATCATGAACCCGTGCCTTTGTTTTTTGATCAAATTCAACACAAAGAGCTATTGAAGAGACAGGATGTTTGGTCATGCTGGCAAAAGAACTGACGCAGCATCTTTTGGTAGTTGACCAACTAACTTCAAGTTATAATTTATTACTTGTTGACATACATGCTAAAACATGAATAAAGAAGACATTGTTTATTCATCATCCACCCACATTTGTTCGGACTGATAAAAGTCACAACATTCAAGTCCACCCGCCCTGTAGACACAAGTCTGTGTCATCAACTCCAATCATTAGCTGCTAACAAGCTTGGCACACACTATAGTTTCAAATGCATGCAAGTGTGTG
Organism: Hippichthys cyanospilos; assembly: GCF_059441005.1. Classification (NCBI taxonomy): domain Eukaryota; kingdom Metazoa; phylum Chordata; class Actinopteri; order Syngnathiformes; family Syngnathidae; genus Hippichthys; species Hippichthys cyanospilos. The sequence continues at coordinate 9,844,913 of NC_142378.1, read as the reverse complement.
CTTCCCTGCTGAGGAGGGAAGTGCTGTTCTGTGTGGGGGTGAGGGCGTGTGGATGTGTGAGCAATCCACACAGCATTCTTAGCCTCAGGTTTAAGAGGAAGACTGGCGGTCAAAGGTAAGTGCAGTGGCCACGACTTAAGGGACCGCAGCTCAGATTTGCTAATAACGTGCTGGAGAGATTTTTTTTTTTAACCCAACATTTTCTGGCCTGGCTTGGCTTGGTCTAGCATGATCCTATTAAAAGTTTCACAGTGGACTCAAGGAGTTTTTATAGTTCAGGTTATGAACTGAAGAACATACAGTAAAAATCTGAAAAAGGGTAGTTTTGATTGATAAATCACTGACATCCTCCTATTTGCATGGGGAGAATAACCAGAAAATAGCATATTAATGGCCAATATAAGTGGAAATAGAAAAAGAAATTATCTCCAATAATCATACGGGATTGAAAATGCCTCACCGAGCCATTATATTAACTTTTTAAAGAAATATGTGATGTAGTTTTTAGCTTTTAGCAAACGTTTAGATCCATCTGTTTCACCTATGTCACGCTAGCTAGAAGGCGCTAAGCTGACAAAGGTTCCTCCAGTCCAATGCCTTATCTCTGCAAACTCCTACTAACAAGGCAAAGTTCACAGAAAAGACTACAATGTCTAAATGGCATGGACATGTGAATTAGAATTACCGTATACAATATATATTCACAACCCTAACTCGCTACGTAGTACATGTTGGTGTCACATCAGCCCTCTTGATACATGAAAAAAAAAACTTGTTTCCATAATATTTGTCTTATGTGACCATGAGCAAAGTGAGATAACACCACAGGAGAAGAATACCAAAAAAAAAAAAAAAAAAAAAAATCAAACTTCATGTTTTACGTTTTTCCTCGTTGGCTGCCAGGACTTTCAGTTGAGTGCAATAAAACATTTGTGATGTTTCCCTGTGCCAACTGACCCTCAGGGTAGGGGTGAACGTGTGTGTGTGTGTCTGCATGCTTTCTGCACAACAACGCACACCGGTGGTCGCACAGTGACAGCAGACATACTTTGGCAAGTGCGGCCCAATACTGTATTCCTATCATGTCAAACTCACTCACACACAAATATCCAAACACGCTGATAGTTATGTTATGTTGTGAGACTTGATCCAAGAACTCTTCAACAATCAAAATTCTTCTTCTAGTTGTTATGCATACCTAATCACTTTCCATACTGACCTCATTTCAGGCATGTACTTTTGATGGTTTGAATCTCAGAGGCTGTCCAGTAGAGCAACTCACTTGTTAACAGCTTGTTACTTTGCAAATGTCTTGACATGAACAGTATGATGTTTCTTATTGCCAAATCAAAAGCATTGATTCATCCGTTATATTTAAAAGCTCTTGTGAGTTACAGTATAGTCGTTGTTCCCTTTCTGCCTGTTCTGTTTTGATTTCGCTTTCAGGGTTCCCTTGGAAACTATTGGTGGGTGGAGCCTCTTCCTCACACCTTTTTTTTTTGTATGTGTTCAATATTGAGATATCTGAGTATACGTATTTAAGTCAATGTAATAATTAGCTTGCCATTCAAACCTAGAACGTCTCAGGTGTGAGACCGATCATGAGTTGACATTGCAGAATTCCTGCCTCTGATAAGAGGAATCATTAGATCTCTAGACATATTTGCCGTCATTCTAATTCATGCGTTCAATCCTTGTGCAGTGTGAACTGATGCACTTTTTACAATGAATGCTTAGTCATGTCTGACATGAATTGTAGAAACAACATAAATGACATCCTGACTGTTCATTACATACTGTACCTATCTAAAGATTCTAGCGATATTTAGCAAATTTTCCATACAATATAAGCCAGTGCTGGGCCGACTGTCAACAAATTAGGTTGCGTTGTATTGTATTTTGTTATATTTGTATGTCTCGTGAATTTCAATCTATCTAGTACTGCGGAAATATTTTGATAATATGTGCTATATATGTGTGTTGCTCTAGATTTTACACTGAATGCTATGTATTGTAGACATTTTGTGATAATTTACACTTCTCTGGCACATTATTAGAAATTACCAATGGGACAAAAAAAAAAAAACCCAGGGCCTGAAACCTAATCTTGGGAAGTGGGAATTTTCAAAACTAAATTTCCAAGTATCCTAGACTTAAACAAGTCATATATGCCATAGGTTTTGTAATGTCGTAATGATACCCAAGTCTACTTTAGGCTGTATTAAGTGGCATGAAAACAAATATAATATGAACACTATTAACTTTGAAAAAGAAAAAATGAAAAAGTCTTTGTGATTCCAACCCCATACCCATAATTAAAGCAATTCATATTAAATACTGGACAGTATTAGAGTGTAAAGTAAAGTGACCATGTGTTCCTATTGTATTGCATTGAAAGCAAAAGAAAAAAAGTGTTGAATCATCAAAACATTTTAATTTTTGCTGAATGCATTTGAGCTATAATATTCATGATAGAATATCAATAAACTCTCTTGTCACAGGCTACACCAAACTGTGACCTCATTAAAAAAAAAAACAACAACTAGTAATAATAAAACAAGCAAACTTTGGCTGATACCTCAGGAGATTAAACGTAGGATTAAGGGGAACTTCAAAATTGACAAATGAGGATCTTTTGTAAGAGATGATGCACTATTCATTGGCAACAAAAAAATAAAATAAAAAACAATAGTATGCACACTGAAGATGTGCTTATGTTAAGACACTCATTGGAGTCACTCTCCTGTCTCGCATTTGAGTTAATGGGAAGTTTGGAACTCTCTTCAAGTGAGCATATTTAAACATGTCATGTATGAATGTTCTCTAGCTCCAGTTGAATGGACAGTATTGCTGTCTTTGCCAAAGCATACAAAATAAATAGGGCAGCAAAACGAATAGGTTAGCACTTGACGGAACCTTCTGACTTGGAACAGGCGTTGTCGCTGTTTGCCATGTTCCCAACGATTTAGCAGTCTGGTTATGTAAGAAAGAAATATGCCAGAATTGACGAGAGGGCCTCTCAGTTTGTTAATATTAATTCCATTACATAATGAGTTGATTTATGGAGCTTTCTTCAATGTCCAACATTCTCTGGCCCCAAAAAACATTCAGTTTCAAATTTCGCAATAAACGTGTGACATACAGTTTGTGCACTTCCTCAAATATGAGTGCTCCTCTGCCCAAACCAATGGCTTTGAAATACCAGCAACACCCAAATACTAACTCTTTACACTGGAATGAAACTTTTAACAGTGCACTGCTTTTTCTTTTTTTTTTCTTGGTTGCCAAGAAACAGATGTTCGCTTCGCCGCCTAAAACAGAAGCACAATGCAACAAAGTAAAGCACGTGTTACCTACGCAGTCAGGGTCCATTTAGCGCTACGTCTGTCAACTATTTTTATAAAACGCTGGATGACAACAACATTCACCCGTGCACAAAGCACTTTTATTGGTGCTTCACTACTGATATCCTGTGCCTTGAACTGCTAATGGAATCGCTTACAGGTAAGCATGAGGCATACGGTATAATTGGATTTACTCAGAGGCGGATCAATGCAAGGCTCTCTTTAGGATTTTCTTCTGCGATATAATTAATTTGCTTGGAAACGTCTATATTCTTTGTCCCGTTTTTTTTATTAAAAGAAGTGAAGGTTGCAAGAAATTCTGTCACCATGAATCAACAGCAGCGACTGGAACTGATTCCATCACACAGCCCTAAAGTCAGCATTTGTGACGAGTAAGTTCCATCTCCCGGCCTTAAACATAAGTGTGGTCCCAACCTCACCAACCCTAAATTCAAGGTAGGGGAATGGCTATTTTCTTCTTGATCCTCAACACAAACAATATGGAAGGGTTTTGTTCTTTCCTTGTCGATGGCTATGATTGATTTAGCTTTCAATATAGAAATGTGCAACGATTATTTACTTTTTTTTTTTTTTGCTGCTCTATACCATCGCGTTATAGTGTAAAAAATATATTTATTTTTTGAACAAACAGGATTTTGTAGACACAGGTATATTGTACACAATGTAAATAGGATCTTTGAAAATAAAGAAATTAATGACAAACATTTTGAAAAGGGCCACTAACCCTCGTTTGCACTTTTTCTACCCTAACCCAAATATGAACCCTATCTCTACCTCAACCCTTATGTTCACCTTACCCTGATTGTGGTACAGGAAATTTAAAAGATGCTTATGCTTCATTATCATTGAAATAATAAAGGTCAGCTGTGCTTGAAGTTATTTTTGTGGGCAGTTATGCATTATCAACATTATCAAGAATCTGCAATTTGTCCAGGAGTTCTACAAATTTTAGAAGGCAAAACGTTTAGATTGAAACTTTTTTTTTTTTTTATGGTAACCTTTACATTAAAAAAGTTCCCTTTACATTCAAATCGCACAGCTGTCAGCAACTTTTTTTGGGAACTGGAGTGTTAAAGTGAACGTTTAAAATTTGGAATCATGCTCTTGAAAGAAGTCTTCTATCTTACAGTCATTTTAAAGTCAAAATGGTGTGTATCTGCAAATTGGATATCAAACCTGTAAAGAGAAACTAAAATAAATTAAATACACAGAAAATCACTTTTTATTCACAATTAGAGTTGCTAGGAACAGCTTTTTCTCTCAATTTAGGCCCGTCCTCCTTGCAGGTGACCCAGAACAGACAGAGGTGCAGCCATATATTTTAGGAGACAAGGATACTCGGGATTAAGGAACCTGTCACAACAGTACTGCGGAAGAGCACAGTGCTGCTCAGTGTCACTCTGATCCGGAATTGCAACAACGTAGCTGCAGGCGATGTTCTGCTAAATCTGTCAGTTACATAACCCACGAACAGACAAACATACACACAGTCGATTCTATTTCGAATTTCTCACCCTATTACAAATCTAATAAATAATTTGCTTGTATAACCAGCTCCACAAAGATAGTAAGGCGTCAAAAATCATAAATGCAATGGCAATGTTCTGTAAAAAAGACCTCTTCAATATCGCAGTAACTAACATTACAAGTTCAGCTTGCAGCTGTCTTACTCGCTAATTTGCAAGTTCAATTGACTAAATAGTTAGAAAGTGCACCTATCTGTAAGCAAGAGTCATTTCTGATTATTTTCAAGGTTTCCAGTCTCGAAGCGTAAGCATGTATTTGTATCATGTCCAGAAATTTACAGCTAACTGAATTGAACACTGAGTAATACTAAAACTCCTACTGACACGTTCAAAACTAGAAAACAGTCATTTGTAGGTTAGTTGTTAAGAAAAAAATACTAATTTGTATGCATAAATGCATAAACCTGACTCTAATCAGCTACCCAACATGAACATTCACATCTCACGATGTATCCCTACTACCGCAATCACCTAACCCAAGCTCACACACAGATGTTTCCAAAATATGGCCCTAGGGCTATTTGTGGCCCACCATCCTCATTTTAGAGGCCTGTGACATCCATCCATCAGCTTATCCTCACTACGGTTGCCGGCATGCTGGTTTCTATCCCAGCTGTTATCTCCTAGCAATAGGTGGAACCCGGAACCCTGAACTGGTTGCCAGCCAATCGTAGAGCACACAGAGATGAGCGAACACTCGCTCTCGCAAACACCTAAGGGCAATTTGGAGTGTCTGATCCACCTAACATGCATGTTTTGGGGATAGTGAGGGGAAACCGGAGTAGCCAGAGAACACCCATTGGGCATGGGGAGAACATGCAAACATGCCAGAACCTGAATAGAGCATGGGACCTATGAACTGTGAGGCGGACATGCCAACCGGTCTGCCATCTTGCTGCCTACTGAAATCAAATAGTTGTACTTATATATTTCTAAATAAAAATATGCAGATAAATAGTTGGTTGTGGTCAAGGGTTAAAAAATACCGCATGCATATTAAATGGCTGTAAAGCAGATAGAAAAAAAATCCCCAGGTGTGGGCGTGGCCAATAGGATGGTCAAGGACGGACAAGGGGCGTCCATGGCCATTCCAAGCCAACATGTAGCTCCATCCCTGATGACCAAACGATAGGAAATTTCGGATACAATTTCAAAAATGTATTTCCTCTTTGTCATACAAAAAAAAAAAAAAAAAACTTTCGTTCTTTTCAAGTTTGAGTTAGGTGTGTGAAAAAACGTGGCCCTGAATGTGACAGTCATTCAGAAAGTCGCTGCTGCCCACGTGTCAGACTGCTGAGAATTGCTGTGACGATGGATTTGTTCACCTCCTATTGAGTTGAGAAAAACGTGAACAAATACAAAAGCCCTGCACACATTGTCTTCCCACACAGAATGTTACACAGAAGTACATATTCTACCTAATAGTACATCATTCGCAAGAGACATCAGAATATTACAAGTGAGCAAATCTATATTTAAACAAAGAGGTGAGTGGAATGTACCCTTTGTCTCAGTTATTAGTGGCCCCTTTTCCAAAGCCATTACTCAAACACTGTGCTTATTATTAGGCATTCTTCTAAGTGCTGTGGGAGAAAATCATTCCTGAAAGTTATTAATATCCACCCAGGCAAGGCTCCATACATCCTTGTTAGAAAAGTCACAAGACCTTTCAGTGCGCCGTGTGCTGCATGCACGTGACATTTCTGAATGACATAGTTAAATGCTGAAAAGGCCAACATGTCCTTTGGGCCCACAGACACATATATGCACACGCATGCTTGCACATATTGTTTACAGTCTACGTGATTGCAAGGCCTGTTTCGTCACACTGCAAGTGTGAATGGAATGATGGCTGCACGTGTAGTAATATTCAGCAAGGACAGATACAAATTTAATCCGTTCCAGAGTGCATTTTGTATCCTGAATCATTCTTATAATGAATCACATTTTACATGTAATTTGCCGAATTTGCTCCAAGCTCGGAATAAACGCCATATTAAATTTTATAGAATTGTACCTTAGCTTTCGATAAATGTCAGGCAAATTACAGAAAAAAATGTCTGTAAGCAATAATTTTAACTCCACTTAAACTTTATTTGATAAAAATGAGACAGAAAATATCGAAACTATTTTTTCTTTGAAAAAATTACTGTAAACAGTAGCATTAATTCCACTTGAAGTTTAATCAAACAAATTGACAATATGGTTTTCCCTGTTAGTCCAACCTAAGTGGTTTGTCACGCAAGCTTTCATCTCCTAAAAAAGCTTGGAAATGGACAAACCATGAATATGAATTTGGAAAATCACTTTTTTTTGTTTGTTTGTGTATCTGCTTTAGTTGGACAATGTGTTGATTGCCACTTCCTCTACGTGCCGAAAAACGACCACACTTGTTGGAAATATAATTAGTATTAGTAATTATCTCATTTAAACCAGTTTAAATGGGGTGTGAGCAGTCCAGGCCTTGTTTGTTTTCAACTACTCTTTATAGCTAATATAACTGTGAGGGGGAGACCTTAGGGTGCACACTTGAGAACAACAACAACAGAGAGAGGAAACATCTGTGGAGTTGCTCACTGCACACATTGGAATGTAAGCATATGAAACATGACTCACTGATGTTTATTTTGTAGATTTAGTGACTCTCATACTAAGAGCTGTCTAATGTTTTGACACTCTCATGTGGGTAAATAATTTATCCCACGCAGCACTGCAATAAACAAACTCAATAGTAAACAAGAGCAGTGGTTGTCAACCTTTCATCCATGATTTACCCCCCAGTAAAATATTTTTTTCAGTAAGTCAAAAATGAATTTTGTGGCCCTTATGTCTTTTTATTTGTCTGTATGTGGCCATCAGAGGAAAAAGTTTGGGCATCATGCTGTAGATCATGATAAAAAAAATAAATAAAAAAAATCATCATTTTCCCCTTTAGTATTTGCAATACATTTGCAAGAATATAAAAAGTTCCAATTCAGACATAACCCTATTGAGGACAAGTTTCTAGAAATTGGATGGGTGAGAAAGAAGAAGAACATGTAATGGGCAATGTTCACTGCTGTTCCCATCACAGCATCTTAACCTAATTTTCTAGACAGCATTATAGGTAAGAATGTCCCCTCCAAAAGTCAGAACAACAAATTTTCATGTCAGCGCCTCAGCTTTATCGTTTTTACCACTACATTTATTTTATGAGTCAGCTGCCCATCACACTAGCGAGTTTACACTAGGTGAATGCTAACATCACCACAGGACCGTGAGGACAACGAGTGACCGTACCGCCGCCTCACGTGTCCTGGTCAGACACACCTGAGCCTCACTGGTGCACGTGCCTCAAGATGGCTCATTTCAGTCATATTTTTCCATCATCTAGATGAATGTCACATTATAATGTAGGTCAACACAAGCATACACAAACGCTCACACACCTAATGCCTTTCAAAAGAGCCTGTTTTCTGAGTTGCAAATAATAGGCTGGAAATTTCTCAGGGGAAAGGACATCTCATATAACCCTGCTGCAATTAACTTATTTTACACAATTTGAGAGACTCCTCTATCAAATAACACTCTTAACATCTTTTTTCACCTCCTCACAATAATCACTGTTGTAGACTGTTGACCCTAAGGGCCCTATTTTGGTAGACATACTGTGCTTGTGGCCATCTCTTAGATCAGGGGTGCCCATTGCGTCAATCACAGTTCAATGGTGGTTCACCTAGCTATTTTTAGTTGCCAGCATAACATTGCATTACATTGGGAAAAAAAAAAAAAAAAAAAATCAGCGAAAAAAACAAACATGAAGTTTGTCAATAGTTAAACGCTCTATATTGATTTAAAAAAAAAGTACTATATAATGCAAAGTTCCTAGTCTTTGCGCTTTTTCAGTAATCAAACATGACTAAGCTTTAGAAACATCTCTGTATTCGCTTAATAGGTGGTTTGTTATGCTAATGCTAGCTTTAAATTGTCAGCACACTTGTTTGTAAACAAAAAAACATGAAAATATAAAGAGTGAAATGTGGTTTAACATTCTCTTGATTAAAAAAAAAAAAAAATATATATATATATATATATATATATATATATATATATATACACACACACACACACAAATTGCACAGTTTTTAGTCTTTGCACATTTTCAGTAATAAAACATGTATAAGCACTAGAAACATCTCTGTATTCACCTTACCTGGCTGGTTTACAATACAAATCCTAGCTTAACAATAACAGCGTTCTTGTTTGTGGAAAATTAACGGACACTGTGATGGTAAATAATTGTCTCAGTAACATCTCTATGTGCTCTACGGGGTCTTTTACATTAAACCGCTGATGAAGAAATTGGATCATGTAACAAAGCAGAACATTATAAACAATGTCTCATTTTTGTTTTGCAAAAGTGGCCATGAAAAAAAAATGCACTTCATCCCAAACATCCACTCACTGACTGCTAAAATTTCTACATCAACTTAATGCTAGCCCACTTTTGCAATCCTTCATCCTTACTTGTTATGGCCTAAATAACCACCACCAACCGGCTGCTGAGAATCACACGTGAGCTGCGAGTCACACTGTCCTGTCTCTTTTATTTTTTTTCCAAATGTCACTGCGAAGGAAGAAAACCTCTTTGGAAAGGGTGAAAAGTATTTCAGCCTTCACAAATGACTTTGCATTGTCGTCAATGCTGTGTCAGTCAAGTAACTGGTGAATGGCAAATCTCTTTAAGAAGGCTGGTGGAGAAACAATCAAAAATATGTAATGATTTGTCACATTGAATGTTTGTTGTGATAAAGGACTCTGATATCTTCTTTTGCAGAATATTTAATACATGCAAATCCCTGTAAATCACACAAAACATGTCCACGTCCATAAAATATGAGCGCAATTTTACGCCCATCAATTGAGATCTTCATAATTCAAGCCTAAAGTCTTAAGAAGTTACCAATACCACCACAATAGATTTCTTGATTTGATGCTCAGCTCTCTTTTTTATGGAATGAGGGTCATGAGAGGGTGTTTTTAAAAACTACAATTTTAGAACAATATCACTTTATGACTCTCAAGGTCTCTGTGACCCTTGAGCATGAAATAGACACCCAAGTCCTATCAGGCACGACCAGACCACCTGACTGTGATAACCACAGAAAGAATTTCAGATTAAAAGAAATCAAGCTGAAGGGGTTTTTACATTGGTCAGCTTCAATTTGCATGACTTAAATGATGAAAGTGGCCCAGGATGAAGTAAAAATGGGAGACGTTTTTTTTTTTTCGCTCACACAGCACAAAAGTCATGTAGAGGGAGCACAAATTACCTTTCATTTGAACTTAATATGATTAACTTTTCAATCGCAAAGTATTTTTTACATTTTTTTGTTATGAGTTCAGACATATGGCATATTAATTTTTGAATGCTGTGCATCATTTATTATTCCCTTATTTGCATTCACCTTAATTACAATTTGAACGTTTTGACTGCTGGAAAATTAAAGTTGAAACCTTGAGGAGTACGCCTGGTTTTATTGAATACACATCACACATGTATATAGATATAGCTATACATACATGCAGTTGTTGTTTTTTGTGTTTGTTTATGTGTTTGGAGGATTTAAAAATAGCTGATGAATTAAGTAATACATGACTTGAGGACTAAAGTAATACATTACTTGAGGTACTAAAAGTAATAAATTAATTGATTACCCTAGGTACTGAAGTAATCAAGTAATTTGGGTAATTAACCACTAAATCAAGTAATGCAATTATTTAAGTAGTATTGTTTTTAATTATTTAGGTATGAAAGTACTTTAATAAATTAGTCAAATATATAGGCCTACAGTTTTTGATTACTTTGGTACTTTTCTAAAGTAACCAATGATGTACTTATTAAACTTACTAAAGTACATAAAGTAACGGGTTCATTTAATATCTAATGTGATACTTTGTATACTTATTTTAGAATGAATTTTTACAGACACAAATTGGTTCCCCCATTTCATTCTCTGTGTTGAGTAACAAATAGTGAACATATCACAAGAATGATTTCTCGGTAATTGCTCTAAAAATTTCAATCTTATGACATACTGGTCATGTTTTGCTTCTGAATATAAAGATGAGATATGCCTGATGTTCAGTGCAGGTGCAAATTTTTTCTAGGATCTCTGGTGGAAGGAATTCAGATCTCTGAGAAAGGGCACACAAGCACTGGGAAATTATGTAAACTCTGCCCAGGAAGTTGAGATTTTAACCCCAAAACTCAAAATTGTAATGCAGATATACTGCGCCACAAGCACCGGCTCAAATACTTTACAGTTTTCATACAAGCGCAATTCTATCACTGCTAGTCTCTTTGTTTTCAAACAGATAGCTCCAGGCCCTTGGAAATGCCCTGCTTATAACAAGTGTCATTGACACTTTGATTATTGTTTCAAAATGGATCTCTAGGGACCTTTCATTCTTTTCTCATTGGGTAATATTTGAAAAGCATGTGAGAAAAAGACAGTTGACGTGGAAAACACATAGTATTCTGCTCTGACCCCACCAATGAGGTGACATCCTCTGAGAGCGGTTTTATTGGCTCCTCACAGTGAGTCGTGCTAAATGGCGAGCGCATTAGACATTTCACAGTTCTCCCCTTGTACAAAACACCTTCAATTGTGCCCTAAACATCCATTCATTTGTACACATCGGAGTACCGATAAATAGATCTGTTTGGTGATGTAACTTTGAGAACAAGGTGTACAAAACTGGCTCATCTTGCATGTCCTATTCACAGACAAGCATGTACCAAATCTACTTTTTACCTTTCTCTACTTTGCTGAAGCCAGTATTATTGAATTGATGAGAGTTGTCCATTTGTATGCACTTAGCTGCGCTCACCTTTATATGGAAAAAAAGCGGTGTATTTACTCTAAGTTGCCGTCTTGTAGAAAACAAGTTTGTTATATCACAACCGTGTTGAATTTGAGTTTATGTAACCTCAATCCTGCACTTGTAGTCCATGTCCAAATGCTCCTTTCATTGCAAATGAGCCGATTAGAAATGCTGCTTATGTGATTTTGTCTGCTGAAAGGCTCATGTATTTGCATCCTCAAAAGGCCGGCTTTGTTATTGTGGTAAAAACTAGCTAGTGGCTTACACCTGTGGAGATCAATGGCCATTTAGACACAATGCAATAAAATGCAATAAAATAGTCATTTCCCTTTTTTTTTTTTTCCAGAATTTTTTTTTCAGTTTTATACTGAGGTGTAACCCGTATAAATGCTGTAAAAAGTAATATACAGTTGTTGAAATATACGTATTTTCTTTTGTTAATTTCAAAAAGGTTATATTTTTAGGTATACAGTTTTTATAGATAATAATCTTATTTATAGTTAGCGCGCCGAGTTGGGGGCGCAAAAAGGTATCTCTTTCCTAGAGGGGCTTGGCAAAATATAACTGAAAAGCAGTGGTGTAAGCCAACCAATAAAGACTAGAAAAAAAAAGCAGACAAAGTGTGTATCACCTCTTCAAATAAATAATCTTCAAATCTCAACAAAACGTCAAACCAATACCATATTGGTCTCTATTTTTGTGAGTGGCCTAAATATTTTGCAGCAAGCAAAGTAACCCTGGGCAGGTTAGACCCAGTGATTCTTCAGAGAACTGCAGGCCGGACGATCTGTAAAAGACCCACCAATGTGGGAGTGGTCACAACTGACTTCAACCAAGCCCATCAAAGCAGCTCATTTTGTTCCCTCTAAATGTATTGCAAATCACACACTGTATTGTGAAGTGGGTACCTGCAGACTGCCCCGCACCTTAATTGCTCACCCACTTCCCCAAAGCTGTATCACCCAGAAGGGTTTGGTGCATGGAAATCAGTTACTGAACATCGCCCTGTTCTGAGGAAACATTCATTTACAGGATGCGCAACAAAGCCTGCTGTTCACATATTTATTAATGAAATATGTTGTGTTAGTCTAGTTGCTAACCCTGTGCTGGTGTTTCTGCCACCAAATTGTCACTCTGCCAGGCATATCTCCAAGTGCATTGCCCTTTATTATGAATTGCCTATTCAAAATGAGTTCCCAGTGAATGTTTATGCATTTGTAAAGCAATTCTCTGACCTCTTGTCCTCCCCTAGTGCATTCTTCCCCACTTCAAATATGATTGCCTTTCTGTGTACTGCATCTCTCCCATTACACCATTGCTTTTGTAAAATTTTTGCCCCCTCCTGGGATTGAGGAAGAAAAAGTATTTTCTGCAGAGAAAATATGAAATACTGTATGTTCAATACAAGTTTCGTTTGACATAACAGAAATCCCTCTGTGGCCTTGGTTGTGGGGATTGCAGTTTGCTGTAAGTCTGGTTTTTGATGCCAAGACTTCTCTTTCAGTAAATATAAGGCTGGGCAATCCCATCAGCAGTAGTTGCCTCGCTGTCCAAAACTGTTTGCATCATTGGCTGCTCAAGTCGAGTCGAGACTAATTATACAGTCTGGGCTGAGCTGATCAGACCTATACAGGGATTCAAACCAACAAAGGTGAAAGTACTTCTATTGTCACAAAAGCAATGTGATTGGAGGAGGGCCCATGTCGCTCTGCGTATAAAGATGACTCAAGAGAAATAAAAATCTAACATAATACAGCAGTTTTAAGCGTTTTGTGAAACTGCTGACCGATGAATACTAATGTGTAGCATTCAATCCAAAATCAAATACTTCGAACTTTTTACATAAACATAGGCAGTCATACAAAAATGTTTGCAGTCTGGGTTTTATTTTTCCACTGCAACAGCTTCTTTATGAGCTACGCCATCATTGAGCATTTGCCACTTAAAACATACATACAAACAAGTGTATGTATGTTTACATTTCTGCAAGTCATACGCTTTCAAAGTAAAATTGTTTGTGGATCTACACTGAAAGCATGTAAGTATTCAGTAGAGTCCATTAGAAAAGATAATAAATATCTCTATTCCTGTGTGTGTTGTTCTTTATCTCAACTTGGCTGTACTCCAAGACCTTGAGAAGCAATTCCCCAGCAGACAGGGCTCATAAGGAGGAAAAAAATACAATCATTTTTCTTTGTCAAGACATACCCAGAATGCCCTTCCTGGCATTAAATCGTCTTGTGCTTGTTTGTTTTTTTTTCCCCACTCTCATTGTTTTATGTGCGCCAGGTTATTTTTAAGCGCCCAGGCTAAATTTATCCCCCTAATCTTATTTTTCTAAACCAGGCGAGAGAGTGACAAAGCCATTAGTTCCATAGATCTCCGCCTTGGAGCACCACACCGTTCCAGTAGTTATTCCACGCTTTAAGCACTACCTCTGGCGATTTGGAAGGGTGAAATAGAACAATACTGGGACAATAAAGTTTGTTTTGCTATTTTTGTTGTGTTTGTTGTAGTTAAAATGGTGTAGTATTCTTCCTTGATTATTTTGACAATATCTGCTTCAAATTATAGATCTACTCCAGTCTGCTTTGCAAGACAGAATTTACAAATGGATATATTGGTCTTTTGATTTTGTTTTTTTACATTTATTAGGTTTTCACAAAAAAGTGTGTTGTGGTCCCAACTGCAACTCTATACTTTATTTTGGTTCACTGATGTATCAGCCGCAAGAATGGAAGATGGAAGCCTAGTTCTTTGAGTGGGTATAGTAAACATAGGGACCAGCAGGACTAGCAAAATTTACTGTAATTAAGTAAAATATAAAATGAATTTCACCCCATCACTTTTTTATATGTCAACTTTTATAGATCGAAAGAAAGTCCACCTTATTTGTATATTTGCAGTTAAAGATTTAATACATAGGACATTTTTTCCTGTACGATTTGGAAATGTCTGATTGCATTTGATTGCACAATGGAATTAGCGTTACCACCAGAGACTTGCGCTCTAAAGTACAATGACAGCGTAATTGACTTGCTGTTTCTTAGCACCTTAATCAGCAAGTGAATTTGATTTATAATGGCGGTGTTTTGATTTTGGTAGACGTGATTGCAATTGAAAACAGAGTTGCAAGGAGGAGTACAGCTAGCTGCTAGCAACCAACACTATGAACGCCAATTTTGAAATAGAAGCTATTAGGGCCCATGCAATTACATTAATGCATTATTTGGTGTGTTTCTTTTAAAGGTGGCAAAGTTACACAAAAGACAGCGAGAGTGGACATGTTTTAGGTTTTTTTTTTTTTTTAATCAAGTCAATAATCAAATTGGTAATTAATGATGTCCCAGCCATCCCTCTCCCACGCAACGTCTATCTCTGCCAGGGAGTTCCTAAGGTGTTCCCAGGCCAGCCAGGAGACTAGTTTTGTAACGCTTGGGGCTTCCTGCTTTTTGTGGGGCCTTTATGCCTGGAAAACTTCACTAGGGACACGACCAGGTGGCATTCTAACAAAATACCTGAGCCACTTCACCTGGCTTCTCAAGATAGAGGAGCAGTAACTCCAGTTTATCTGGGATAACCAAGCTTCTCTAAAGGAGACTCCAGACACCCAAGGGAGGACACTCATTTCAACCAATTTTATTGGGGATCGTATTGTTTCTGTTACGATTAACAGCTTGTGAACATAGATGTGGCACAGGAATGTAGATCGAAGGGCCAAACTGAGAGCTTCGCATTTTGGCTCAGCTCCTTCATCGTGGACAAAAAGCAGCCTAGGAGGAGTGCAATCCAACTAATTGCCGCCAAGTCAGACCATCTCTGTCACCAGTTGTATGAAAGCTGAACAGCTTGCATTACAAACTTTAGGGCATTTGGTACCATATATTCCCTAAGCATCCCTCAAAAGATCTCCAGGTGTGTGAGGGACATAAACCAAATAGTATAAGCCTTTCTCAAGGAGGAGCTCCTAATATTTATGTTTCAATTATTGTATTTTGTTTGTAGCCACACTAAAGGACCACATTTCTAATTCTGGGCTGATTATTCTGGGCAAACTCGAAAAAAAATACCCTTTTTGAACTTCCAGCAGCATCTTATCAGTAAATAAACACGCAGCGCAGGCATTAAAAAGGTCTTATAACATTTGGACGGAATTAGAAAAAGTTATGCAACTACTCTCAAATGAGGCTTTGTTAGGGACTTTGTAGAGCATGACCAATGTCTTTATGTGTGTGAGGTTAAGCTCTATTTAGAAACACTGCTACATGTGCAGTATAAATACAAACAAGCCTTGTCAGGGCAAAATAAAATGTATGGAAACTTCTAAACAAGATAAGTAGAAGAGATGAGGCTGAAAGGAAGCTACAGGCCAGACAGCAAGGCTAAAAGCATTCCCCATCGTTCCCTCACCGTCATATTACGAAGAAGCGGCAGTTTCATGAAATAGCAGGTCAGGGTGCCGCTAGCCCTTCACAATGAGGTCAAGCTGCACTCACAAAAATAGGATGAAGACTCATAAGACGTAGATGTCGGCTTTTTCAATATTTCTGCCTCAACCAATATTGATCCTAACAGTCTCAACTCAAAATGGTTCTCCCTTCGCATTTTATCCATGCTGGGGGGGGGGGGGGGGTTCACAGCTTCATCATTCCCCAGCATTATTGAGAGCAATCTCAATATCAAAGATGATGGTGAACCCGCTGGTTTGACCCACTGCCGATCCCCAACGGGTGTCCTCTATATACAGTATCAGGAAATGGAACCTGTGAGAACTTCATCAAAACTGCAGAAAGAGATACAACATCTGGTCCAAGCAAAACTCACCAAATTTGGATGTGATAAATGAGACAATTATACTCTGAGCTTGAAAAAAAAAGCTGTAATAGCAAAAGCACAACAAGAAATTCAAAATTACAAAGATGAGACATTCAAAATTCTTGGTCAAATTCCAACTTGAGTGCTATACTACGATGCAGCCCGAGGAACACTGTGTACCTATCACGTCTTTGTGGTTGTGATCTCATTAAGCTGTCACTGGCAAACTGTTAACATGCAATGTTGCCAGGTCACATGACTGTCTGAGAGTAGGCTGTTCCTCTTACACCCCATTGTGGTGAGGATCTATTATGACAATAGTACATAATAATACATTTCAAAAATAATAATTAGACATTCAAGGAAGAGTGCCTCCATGAGTTAACAAGATTTCAACTTTTTTAGTAATAAAACTGACTGTAGCCTCCAAGGCGATAATAAGAGGTCAGTCAGGGAGGAAAAGAATCATAACACATCGCAAAACATTCTTTGCGAGTTTTAAACACGTGACTTCAAAGGTCAGTTTTAAAATCACCCTCTCCTGAGACATGACGCAAAAAAGAAAAACTGAAGCAGAGTTTGAAAAAAAGATATATCTTTTGACACAAAAGCTCCCATCTCCTTCCTTTGACCGGACTTTTCAATACAATCTTGCAGCTCACGTGCTGGGAAGCATTTGCCGGCGAAATCGAAATTGCTTGAAAATATACTGACCCATTTTCAAGCCTCTTATTTCCTGACCTTGAAGAGAGGAAACATTGAACAATCAGTTATGACGAGGCGGACATCTAAAGTTGAATCTCTTATCTGTCAATAACGGCCCGTAATATTTGTCTTTGGAAACCACATGAAAACAATGAGACTACCGATTCCGGACTTCAGGAGCAGATAAAGTTGATTTTGTCTGGACTGGCTTTTCAGGCGACCCCATAGTCGCATCCTGAGCCTGTGTTCCTCTGGGATATTTCTTTCTCCCTTGCTTCAGTCTCCTTGACACGTGCCACTTCATCGTTCATCGTCTGACCACATTACTGAAGAAAAATGTTGCAGAATTATATTTAAAGCCTCTCATTCAAAGAACACTAAATATATATTTTTTTTGCTGCATGGGAACAAAATAACCTTAGAATGCAAGTCAAAGTAATAAAGTCCAGCTAAAGATAACAGAATGTAAATTGAATTGATATTTCCAGCCTAACGGTGATATTCAATCTCATCACAAATCCCACACAATGACAAAATTCATGAAAAGCTTTCATTTGAAGAAAATTATCAAATATAAGTGGAGCCGTGACCCCATTCGAATTTAAAAGTATGACTGACATGACAACCATTCATCTAAATCTAAGGTTGTTTAAAAAGTGGTGTTGGTACTTGTTATCTTTATTGGTGACTGCTCAACAGGTGAGTACTCATTGTGGTATTTGAGAAAACAAAAACAAAAAAAGTGGTAGCAAACATACCGTATATGTATAAACATTGTAGCCTAGGTGTTATTTCCTTTAAGCTCGGGTTTTCTACCAGAGACTTGGGAGCTTGAGGGTTCTGCGTAGCAGCTTAGCTGTTCCCAGTATTACATTCTTCTGCACGGAGATGTCAGATGTTGTTCCTGGTATCTGCTGGAGCCAACGCCCCCACTGCCCCAATCACTACCGGTACCACTGTTGTCTTTACCCTCCTCAATTTTCTTAGCTCTTCCTTCAACATTTGGTATTTCACAGCTTTTTGCCTTCTTTTTATGGAGGTTGCTATCACTCAGGATTGCTATATTTATCAATTTTTTTTTCATATATGTGTGGCATTTAAAAAGTAAATGATAATCGAGCTGCCATTTTCCTATCGCAGATGTATGGAGTGACCAGAAATTTCATTCAATCAGGAAGAGTACAGCGGTAAATCACAAACGCATCTTTGTTTATTTATAGCATTTTTATTTAGTATTTCTACTGACTCACACACCTGTGGCATTTATGTTAAACCTATCAAAAATCTAGTTGCTGATAGTCCCTGGGAACAGAGCACAAAACTAAAATTGGGCTATGTTTTATCCATCTCTCCACACATTCTTTTATGTTTATTGTTTTATAGAAACATGAAGATATGGCCTATAGCAGGAGCGTCCAACTCATTTTTATCAGGGGCCACATTAGTCATAGTTTTTGTCACAGGGCCAGTATGGCAGTGAAGTAAAATTGTAAACGTGTTCGTCACACACCTAGGTTTGAAATCAGAGGTCGGCAAAAACCGTTCAAAAGAGGGATTGGAAATTAAAAAAAAAATTAATTTCGGCCCAAATTTTTAAACGAAGACTTACAAGTTTGTTATTTTAGCCACAAAGTCAAATCAGCACTCCACGGGCCACATTAAATGATGTGGCGGGCCGGATCTGGCCCCCGGGCCTTGAGTTTGACTCCTGCGGCCTATATGATGGCGATGTGACATCAAACTCGACCTTTGAATCTTTTCGTCATAGTATAATTCATTGAAAGGTCTTTGGAACAAGCTAACATTTAAGTAGCAGGTGGAACCTGACTCAAGCTATCAGTGCAATGCCACGTGCATGTCAGACTAAATTAATGATAGAAACAATCACACACATTCTCAGGAGGCTTTTCAGGGGGCACGCGCGGACCTCCAGTGTCCACCTTTAAATGTGAGCAACTTGTGTTCCAAATAGCGCACGTGTGCGAGCAAAGCCACACAAAAGGCTCCCACTGGGTACTGCGGCCCAACCTTTCAGGGGCGCCAGCTCATTTCAGTTGAAGATGGAAGATGGCGGGGACAAATGGTTTTTCACTCCATCACCACTCTTGTTTTCCTTTTTAAAAATATATATTTCGACAAACTTTTGAGTATCTGTGATGCCCTTCACAAAGGATTCCCATCCTGTGTGAGATGAGATATGAATGCATGGTTTCATTCAAGATGCCTGTGTATTATAAGAGAAAAAGTTGGGTCAAATAAAAAAATTCCTTGCGATACTCATCTGTTTATTTCTTCTTGGTGTAATACACAAAATCGTGTCGTGCCCGATTTTGACCGGAAAAGGCATAAAAGGCGAACTACAATGTTTGTGTCCTCTTTAACATGGCACACATATTTGAACTATAGAGGTTTAAAAGATTTCATTTAAAAAAATGGAGATTGTCAAGAGATTTTACAAAAATGAGAGGATTAAGAACTGCAATTCATTGATCTAATTTATCTCTTTTACCTCTCACCCCCCAAAAATCTGAGAAAAACCTCAGGCAGCATTTTTTTTGTATTTTACGGATATTGTGTTTTTGGGGTAGATCAAAAGATATACAAGAAAAAATGTGGCTTCAGTCACTTATTTTCATTCATAGATGCAGTTACATTTACCTTCTGCCTTCATATTTGAGACTCATCCCGAGTGCTGGATGCAGCCTTTGGTTTTGACCAATGGGAGGAATGTTGCAGTTAACTTTAATCAATTGCCAAATAATTTGAAATTGACATTAAAATAAAACATCAGTCATCTCGTCCATCACTGATTCGGTCCAACTCAGGTATTCTCGAGTTTAGTTTGACAAAGAGTTTTGGTTTGCTGCGTTTGTGTCTGTTGCGTTCATGATCCATAGCTACAGTTGACCCTGGGTGCTTTACATTTATGTGCTACGCTAAACTTGAGCTGTTTGTGGTAATCAAACTCCATCTTAAAAAGAATGTATATCACTTATACCTTTATCAATGGTGCTGTTGGGGGCTTTTTTAGGTTATGCCAAACACAATAACCACCAATCAGTGCCCAGTTAATGGTGTGATTCACGGAAAATCAAAAATGTAATCAGCATACCGACAGCAGGGTTAAAATAAACATTTGAGTTATAAAAAAAAATAAATCACCCTCACCCACCACGACTCTAATGGATTGCAATTAATATTCACTTACTGTCACGGGGGCAGGATGGACGACCCAAGAGCACGCGCAGACAGGTATATTCAATGACTGAAAGTTTATTGACCGGAGGATACTTACTGGCGGGGAAGCTGCTGGGATGGGGACTTGGACGGGCTTGCGAGGACGATGGCAGGGTAGCAGGTAGCTGGATGCGGGCTAAGTCGAAGCACCAGTCGTTAAGGGAATCGGCAGGCAATCGGGGGCAGGCAGAGTCAATACATTGGCAAACAGACGGGATGAAATGCTGGAAAGCACAGCATGGCGCATGGAGACAATATGGCAAGGGCGGCGAGGAAAAGACCGGGTTATATACTGAGGTGATTAGCAGCAGCTGTTGGTGTACAGGGCTGATTGGCAAAAGGGTTGAGCAGGTGTGGTGAGGCCATAAATGAGGTGGCAGGACTGGAGGACTGTGACAATTACAGTATAGGCTTTCTAGAATTGTGTTTCTCCTTCAATAACAGATGGAGAATCTACAAATTGCATGTTGGTGTACTCAATTAACCAAAAAAAAAATACACCTTATGTCACACACACAAACACACACACACTTAAAAAAGTAATTTGATTGGGTAGAATTTTTTGCAGTCCTGAAAACAAAAAAAAAACACGTGTCATTAAAAGAAGCACTTACATACAAGTGGATTGCTCATGTTTGAGCAACCTCCCCGCCACACCCATCCCTTCTCTTGCCATGTACACATCAAATTAAGCACACGGGCATCAGGCAAAGCTCAACAAGTGCCCTCCTTAATTAAAAAGTCTGCACTCGTCAGTATAATTATTTTGAGGACAGCATGTGCGCTTCAGTTGTAACTGTGACTTGTGGGCCTCAAGTCAAGTGCCAAGAATTCATTAGCGCTATTGTAGAGTAGACTCAGTGAGGAAATCAGCCATCTGGGCCAAGGAATGAGGACACACACAACTGTGCGCCCATGCACACAAAGGGAGGTATTTATCCATGAAGCTGAAAATAGAAACAGCCCATGTGAAGGCATTAGGTTGGATGTCCAAACCGTGTCTTTATTTGTGAAATAAAAAAAGGCACTCTAGCAATGTTAAAATATTTATCATTCATCTCTTTCTTGATCACTTCATAACTGAAAACCTCAGGTTACTTTTGAAAGAGTCAGGGAATAAAATCACTTCTAATTAAAAAAAATCTAACTTCTAAATTGATATTTCACTTAGCTCGGTTGACAGTCATGTCTTCAATTTTTTTTTCCAGATTCTGACTTTCGCGATCAATACATCTTGTCTCAATAAACGTTTTCTGAACGCCAATGATGGCTCTATCCCTCAACGACGACACAGACTAATAGCTACAATGACTACAACAACATTTGTAAATTATTTAGGAGAAAGGAGAAAACATTGGTTCTGTTACATCCCAGAGAATAAGTGGAAGTTGTCAGCGAAGTTGTCAACAACCTCAACACTATTTCACTTTCAGTGAGAACGTAGCACTGTGTAAGACAGGGAAGGTTCAATCAGAAATTGATAATTCAACAAACCTCAAACAAGTAAACAAAATATCAGTTCAGAGGAAATTAGAACATATACTGTTTACAAAGATACAGTACATGATAGTCAAGTTGATCATTTAGGAATATCGTTACGATTGCAGTTAAACTGTAGTTTGACATGTAGAACTACATACTGCATGTTGTTTGCAATATTTATGTTGAAGAATAGATTTTGTTCCTACGTTTGATTGCAATTTTCTTCCACAAAAGGTTTTGGGATAGAATGAACCCCATTCTCCTGACGTATTTCTTTTATATTGATTTTCAATGGCCCAAATACTGTAGTATTGTCCTGCAAAGTGCAATGGATGTGATGAAATTAGGTCACCTTGTAATCATGCAAGGTGAAGTCGGCCTAGGGTTGACTGATCGTCTGCATTTGCATTTCACAAATACTTCTTTTCCATTCCAACTCAAACTCTCAGAAAGACCTTAAATTGGTCTGATCTGGTGAATCTCCGCAGAAGACCATCTCTAATTGTGACGTCAACACATCCTGTTCTAATGCTTTTAACCCTTCCTAATGGATGCATTGACACAGCCTGGATGGTTCTTAATCACGGCTGGAGATACTGTGTAGCTGCCCTGTTGCATGCACTCTAGCACACTGACCTACTTCTGCTGCTGATGCTATTTGACCTCACACAACTGCAAACATAATGAGTAGATATGATTGGACAGACATGTCAAGAAGGCTCTTTCCTCTATTCCAAATGCCTTGCTCAATAAAGAAGCAATGAACGTCATGAGTGAGAATGCGTGTTTATATAAATACTAGGTTAATATAAGGATCTACACCAGTGGCCTTTTTTCAGTGATGAGCCCCTGTGAAATGTTTTCAGCCAAGTACTCCTTTAACTAGTGCAAAGCGTTTTTGGGTCCAAAAAAACAAACCAAAAAAAACTTAAAACATGCCATCAGTGTGATTTATTAAAAATTACACCCATTCAAATTTCATTTGTATTGGTCCACAAGAAAAAAAAAAAAACATCCTTGGATCACAGACGAAATCTGATATCTAAAAGAAATATCTAATAAATATTTTTCCACAAAACAAAAACAAAATCAATATAAGGTGTCTGACCTGTTCTCAAAAATAATTATATTTGTCCACAGAAAAATATGAAACATAAAGCATCCTCTTTTGGGGTTAGGGAGGAAATCTGTTCACAAAAATATTAACTTAATGATATATATTTGTTCAACAAAGTGTCAAATCTGTTCTAAAACTCAAATATATATGAATAAGTATTTGTCCACAGAGAAATATTAAACATAAAGAGTCCTGTTTTAGGATTACAGTAAAGATATCTTCACAAAAATGAATCATGAACTTAATCAATATTTGACCTATTTTCAAAAATAATTTTAAATATTTGATCATAGAAAAATATCCAGCTAAAACTCTCCTCTTGTGGTATCATAGTAGAGATCTGTTCACAAAAAAATTAACTTGACAGGTAACGAGAGGTGGAACATGACAAGTTGGGTCCAATCATTCTAGCATGGGGGAGAATTTGGGTTTTCACAACAATGAAATTTAATAACCTACCGAACATAAATTTTGTTTGATGAACTTTTTTTTTTTCCTGAAACAATTTAGTGCTTTCACCCTTTCAGTCCTGATTTTTTTTCCTCCAAAAACAAAAAAACAAAAACAAACTAAACCTATGAGATATACCAGCGAAAGAAATTGAGACGGGGAGAAAACACGGACGCTTTTTTGATAGGGAGGCTGAAAGTCCTGCCCGTGGCCCAAAAAACAAAGTAAAAATCGTAGCGGGAGGTTGAAATTCCCACCCGTGGCCCAAAAGACAAAATAAAAGGATAGGGGACGTTGAAATTCCCGCCTGTGTAAGTAAAAATTCGAACGGGAGGTTGCGATTCCTTCCCATGGCCCAAAAAAACAAAAAAGACAGGGAGGTTAAAAATACTGCTCATGGCCCAAAAAAACTTGGTCAGTTTGGTCAGTTTCGCCGGCACTGAGTCAGATTCGATTCTGGATTTAGACTGCCCAGGCCTGCTTTTGTCGACGTTTCTATTCATAACTTTAGTCACTGAAGAAGTAGGCAATTGGGTGAGACCATGCAACTCTTTCAAAATCAAAAACAACTTGGTCAGTCCTCAGCTGGCGTAGTTGTGTAACATTTCAGAGTCAAATGTGTGAAATAAAACAATAACTGGCGTAAAATCATAATTAGCTAAAGATTACCTAGTAGAGAGAAAACCCATCAATGATGCTAGAATATAGCCATGAACCACAGTAAACCTATAACTCGAGCGTAAATGTAAATGATCCCTGTGGCTTTAAAAGTAGGGCAACTTAAGATATTGAATTCCATTTTGATGGGAGTCTTATCTTATGTGGGTCAGTGTCCCTGGCCAGTGCTCACGCTTTGAATTTTCCAAGAAGGCATTTTGAGTCTACTTTTTGTCAATACAAGGCTGTAATGTCTAGAATGAGCACTCCTGACAACTCGTGTATCCTTTTCTTATTTGTGTTGAGAAACAAGCTTTGTGATGGGTTTGAGCTTGCCTATCAAGGTCATCTGTTACACACTGTATGGTGCACCGTACTGTGTGTCATCTGTGTATTTTGAAGCAAAACCCCAACATGTTTGACATTCAAGTTTAAATATTACAACATATTAGAACACAGCTTCTGAAATACAAATTGGAGATTTTTTTTTTTTGAAAGCCCTGTAAGCTGTCATGAGACAATTTTCACACAATGGCTAAACTGTGCTTCTTCTGCAGTAAACAATCTGATGAACTCAGGGATATTCACAATTTCCTGTCATTGTCGCCAAGAAACTAAAGTTTATATTTCATTGTAAATCTAAGCACACAGAAGATCCAAGATCCTGCTGACTTTTCTAAGTGAATGAGGCTTTTTTATTCATATACATACACACACACACTATATACTGTATATATACATATATACACATATATACCCCACACACACACACACACACACACACACACAAGAAAGGTTTCCACAGCTTGAGGTTTCATGTCCCTAATTGATAGCCTTTTTTTCAGCATCATCAGGTATGTTGGAATTACAGTTAAAATGGTCGATGTAGATGGGGCCATCACATTTCTGATACAAGTCAAAAATAGCATCCCCCGCAATTTCCTTCCAAACTTTACACAGTTGTCGGTTCCAACCACAGTCCAGGGGGTAAAACAGTTCTGGGTACTCCATGCCTATCATTGTGAGGAAGTCCTGGCCCCCGAGGTGGGCCTTTGTGATTTTGTACTTATGAAACAGCTTATTCACTCTTCTTAACTCCAACAGCTGGTTGTAGAGAAAGGAGGCCCTCATAGCAGCGAGGTCCAGTAAAATCAAACCAGCGTTAAAACCGGGGAGACCCTTGGGCAGAGGGTCACCCACTCTGGTTCGGGGGTTTTCCTTCCGGTACTGCTCATATTGGAATCTGTGTGTGAAGAGGAGAGGTCAGCTGCAGTGCAGATGTTACGTTTTATTTCATTTAGGACTCTTCTATCGAAAGTAGGAATGGGAGAACTACTACATACCACAATCTACCTGTGAAGGGCCATTTAAAAACTCAGCACAAATACAACATCATATGCGATAATAAATAAGTCCGCTTTTGCGGTAAACACGATACGAATGAAAATGCGCATCTGGGCTGTGTCAGTCGCGTCAGTATTATTTTTCTAACTTACAGTGATAAACACTCGTTACCTCCAATCTTGGTCCACGGTTGCTGGGTTACATTCTTAGCTTCATATAAGTGTGCATCTTGACAATTGGAGAGTTCTGCTTGACAATATATTTCCACTGATTTTGAAAGTGCCCAAAAATGTGTCAAGTGCTTCCATTAAATCTTTTTTTTTTTTCCTTTGACTTCTTGTTCCTTGCTTCCCCTTGTGAAGAATGTTGCAAGTTTTTTTTTTCAACGAGGAAACACAGAAAATTTAAAATTATGCAGTACAGTAACTTGCTTATTGCCTACACTGTAAAAAAAAAAAAAAAGGTAAAGCAAAAAAGTTTAGCATATTTTACGGGTTTTTTCTCTTTCTAAAATATCATTTAGGTAATTTACAAGAAACTACTTTTAGATTTAATATGAGAAAAAAAGAAAATC
This sequence comes from Hippichthys cyanospilos, assembly GCF_059441005.1. Lineage (NCBI taxonomy): Eukaryota > Metazoa > Chordata > Actinopteri > Syngnathiformes > Syngnathidae > Hippichthys > Hippichthys cyanospilos. The sequence goes on along the minus strand of NC_142378.1, from coordinate 9,818,774 downwards.
GCTAACTGTAAAAATGGACAGATTATTACGATAGAAATACATTAATTTATTGTTCCAATACATTTACATGTGTAATGTTTTTTTCACAAATCTTTGTCTAAGGGTAAGAACTGTAAAATACATTTCAAAACAATACATTTTTTTAAGTTACCCAGAAATTACAGCAGGCTGCACTGTATATGCAAACAACATATTAGTCAGTAGGTTAATTGCTCCTATCAGTATATCAACATACAAACAAGTAAATGGCTACTGAAAGCCATTGCTGGCTATTTTTAGGAACAGTATGTTCCTTTAACAAAGCGTCATCTCTCAAAGCTGGCGTGTTGTGCGCCCTGTTGTGATACCTGTACACTGGTTGCATATCCCTGGCTATGCCCATTACCGCTCCTGGTGGAAAGTTGTCAAATTCCTGGAAGAGGTTCTTGAGGTTTGTTCTGAACTTCACATCAGTGTCAATTTGCAAAATGCGTGACAAATCTGAAAAAAAAAGAAGGTAATCATAACATGAATAATTTCTGAGCAGCTATGCAAACACAATCATCGCGGAATGTAAGTCCCAAAGTGAGTGTTAATGCGTGTGCATAAAGGGCCATCAAACTGAATTGATGACCCTATAAAGGAAATTCCACAAAATGGCACTAATACATAAAAGCTCTGAAAAGCATAGAAAAAATAGGTTTTGAAGGATATTTACATTTCTTTTGGTTAATTTTTCAACTTCCGTTGTGTTTTTTGGAGTTGAGTGGGAATTAGCAATGATGCCATGGAATGATAAACTGTACTTTACTTGATACAAAAACTAATTAGGGCTTAAAGTTTGAGTGCAATAAATATTCACTGTCTAGTGTGTGTAAAATGGAAAAAAAGTATCTACAACTGATCAGATAATGTGCCTGTAGCTTCATGGCTTATATAAACACAAGTAAGAAATGAATTTTACTTCCCAGACAAGATGCATACAATGGGGAGCACTTTATTAAATAAAGGCTGTGTAGTTAAAACAACTGAACACTTTTCCTTTAAGAGAGCCACTGTAAGTGCAATGCTAACATGTAAAGTAAACCCTTGGGGACAGGCTAACTATTAGTGTTATAATGCTAACAGATATTTGAACACAAATGCTAGAGCAACAATAGACAAACAATAAGACTCACTTCCGTTTTCAGTTTTTTATCCTCTGAGAAAAAAAAAAGTGTGATGACTGTTATTAATTTGAGTCGTACTGCAGAATTTGGATTATTTTTGTGGGAGATATTTGTTGGTGGAGTAAATTAACTTCTCACCTAGCTTCGTGTTCCTCCAAACAAGGAAGCCAGCTGCACATTACAATGCCATTGTTTTAACAATGGGGGCTCTAGAGATTAGAGATTAGCTATGTTGGTTTGCACTAACAGTGTAATTACAGTGGGCCCACGTGTTACGATATTAATCCACTCCGCGGTTGGGTTCATAAGTCAAATTGGTCGTATGACGGGCAATCCAAACCTATGTTAAATAGCTAATGCGTTTAGAACCCCAGGTAAAAACATTAGAATTGTACATACATATTAAAACTTGGTACCAAAATAGTATAGTAAGTGCTACGTGTATATTATATACATGTATACAATCAGAAAACATCATAAATAAAACGTATGAAAAGAATTTATTTACTTTTGAGTGCTGCTTGTTATGCCCATATTCCCTAATAAGGGTTATCTCCAGCATCGTTTCCATATAAATCATCATCTTCTCTCTTTTAACATCAGTAGCAATCTTGGGAACCATGGCTAACCCTTTCAACTTTGAATCGAGCAGTAAAAATGCACTATAAATACGGTTTTGTAACCACTCACAATCGAACAAAGCTTTACCGTTCCGCCATTTTGAAACGAGTGAAGCAGACCAATAGCAGACAACCATCTCCATGAGGAGACGCTGAACCATCGCAGAATTGTAGTGACGCGTTGCGGGGACGGCAACTGAAAAAAGTGTAATTACCTAAAACGCCTGCAGATGGAGACGTAACACAAATACAGCCAAGCCCCTAGAGTCATGGCAGTTGTTTTGATCGCATAACCGGGAAAACGCCATGAAGAGGGGATGAAAAAACTCAGTATTCCACATCGCAACAAGAAAATAACGTAAATCAGGGATGTTGTAACCTAGGGGTCCACTGTAGTACAAATGAGAGAGGGAGCAGGTATAGAATTGTTACAAGACAGTGATGAGGTAGCTTTGATGGTGGATGTTGGACTTAGTATGCCAGTTGGGGTGAAAGTAGGGCAAAAATGCTACACCCACCACCACACACACACATGCGCACACAGGATTTGTCGTATAACTCTTACGGTGCGCAATTACAGTAAAAATGTACCGTCCACATTCATGCGAATCTGCAAATAACTACTTGTTGACCCTGAATCCACCCAGGTGCTTTATCTGCGGGTCTTATCCATTCCTGCTATCAGGCATAACACAGCTTTTACAGTTGGAAACAAGTCATAAATCCAAGTTCTAAATTCTACTGCATCTTTAACTTTTTTAAGTTACACTTACAACACAGACTAAACAGCTACCCAATCCAATCCATTTTATTTATATAGCACAATTTTAACTAACACAAGGTTTCCAAAGTGATGTATATGAAAACTAAAACATGATAAATAGATAACACAATAAAAGCATACTAAAACTGTGAAATAAAAATAAATAAAATAAGATCAGATAAAATCGGCCAACACTCAGATACACAGCTTAACAAATATCAGTCTCCGTTTCCCTTTGTCTATCTGATAACGGTATTTGAGAATACTATGGCACAAAATAGAAAAAAGACAAATGACTAAAGATTGTTTTTCTTGTGTTGTTCTGATTGCTGTTAGAACGTTGATGGACAAAAAAATTGCATTAGGGAAGTGTAGAAAGGGGTAAACGCTCTGCCGAGTGGCGATAGCACTATGCAGCAACAACTAAATTGGCCACAAAACAAAAGGCACATTGTTACCTAAGCACAATGTTTTTTTTTTTTCAGAAAGAATGTGGGTCAATCTCATTAGGCCCTAATATCTCCTCTGATGTGAGCACTTAAAACCTATTTACTGAGGCTCATTGTATGCTGTTGCTACCAATACTGAATAGACACAATTTCCCACAACCACAACATTTTCATACTTATATACTTATTTTTTTCACATTTTATGGTGAATTAATGATACATTCGTTTAAATACAAACATTCGCTTTATCAACTAGTCATCCTAAAACAATCAAATTTTCTTGTTTCCATGAGCTTCAACGACGACATATTGGTGGAGGACCAACTCGACAGGACTTGCATCTCACTTGGTTCATAACATTGATTGGTTCACACTTTTAACTCACTCCCAAAAACGTTTTTTTCTTTTTTCCCCTCCTCTCAGTCGTCCAAAAATTGGATACCAGGTATGTATTTGTATATACCGTGGCTTCTATACATAAAAGTCATTTTATGGGTAAAAATTAAGCCAGATTTTTGCCTCTTCTTATGAGAAAGAAATATGAGCGATAAATCACGTGATCCAAGGGAAAACTTGCATTTCCCACATGCCTTACTGCACCAGTATCCTGCTCTCCCATTGGTCAGAATCCCTCACCTTCTTTGTTCTGCTCTCCTATTGGCTGTGCTGTACATTACGAGTGCACAACATTATTCGCGATTTTGTGAGTGCACAATTCGAAGACAACGCAGTCAAAGTAATATTGCAGCAAGTAGGGCTACCTATAGATTTCAAGGCTTCACCTCGGCACTTCGATAAATTTAAAAGGAGGGCTTGCATTTTTTCCGTGGTAGCATATGGGGAAGCTGCCACTGCTAATGTGTGCGCTGCTCAACATTTCACATAAAGCGCTAAGAGCTTTCCGGCAATGTGGATGCGAACGCCTGGGTAACGAGGCCCTTTTTTTTGGCGCAGGTTAACCACCCTTTGCAGTTGCATTAGTCAAATCTGATGAACCTAAGAATTTTTTAATTAAATTTCAAGTGGAATTAAACATACTGTTTACAGCCATTTTTTCAGTGTTTTCCATTTTCTCCAAGTGGAATTAAAATGTTAACTTCATAGGAATTTTTTCTGACATCCGACAACATCCACTTACTCTCTGGCATGATCCTGTGCATGACAGCACATAGGAAGAAGACAGGTCGATTGAAGGGCTTTCGGCCGAAGCGCTTCTGCAGGAAGTGCACCATTGGTATTAGCCTACGAGAAAGAGCTTCCATAGAATGGAACACCACCTGCGTTGACAGTAACAGTGCAATGGCTTTAAAAATCAAAACTAGAAACAGATGTTATGTGTTTTACTGATGAGATTCGAGAAAATAAACTGAGGGCAGATGACAGTCAAAGATGTCAAAACTATTACTCCATTCATATCTTCCTTGCCAGTATCCATCCTATGAAGTGCATGTCACCAAACAAACAGGAAAAAACACGTATGCTCTTTTAAGGAGGCTGCGATTTTTAGGCTTTGTATCTGTTGCAAGAGTGCCAATTCACACATGGTGACGTTTGCCAATTTGAGTAGAGTTGTTCATGAGTGAAACAAGACTCAAGCGTTTGATAGCTTGGTCAAGCATCTGCGGCGATGTCGACTAAGGCTGTCGTAGTAAAAGATGGAATATTGGAGAAAAACAAAATAAACGCAAAGATAAACAAATGCAAGTGAATAAGTGGGCGTCTGCATAGCTGCGGGTTTCATTTCATGTTTGATTTTATTGCATGTTGTAAATGTTGATTTTGGACATGAAACTCAGTAATTATCAAAGGGACGGTGTGTAAGATTTAGAAAGTTTTTCATTAAAAAGGAATAAATGATTGCAAATTCCCAAAACTTGCAAATGAATGTGTAGTTTATGACCAACAATATGTTGTAAATATAATCATAGGTCCAATTATCATTTAATTACATTACATTACATTGGGGGTGGCAACTTTTCAAGTGGCGGCCTTATTTGTTATAGCTACAGACAATGGTAAATGCAGCACCTCCTGCTGTCCGTCATGAAAAATGATCGAAATCTTACTGTCCCTATAAGTACCGCTATAGAGAACCCAGGAACCAGTTGTGCTAAACACACCACACTGATGTGTGGTCATAAAGGGGATAGGCAGTAACAAGTCATCTACCGTGTGAAAATTGGGTTTTGCTTGGACTAACAATTGGCAAAAAAAATAAAATAAAACACGAACATTTCACAACCAAAATAATTGTGTTGTGGATATTAAGCAACATGCAGGCAGAGAAGAAGAAAAAAACGCCTTTAGTTGCATATGGTATCGGTTTGGAACTCTGTTCCAGCAGGTGAATGGCGTTATCTAGCCAACAACGCTCCCTAGTGCACACCACGGAGAAAAGACTGCCACCAAAGACAAAATATTTTAAATACTATAACGTTGTGACAAAATACAACTGCAAAAATCTAAATATACCACTTTTTTTTTTTTACTTACCGTGACAGCCAACTCTGATAATGTCATGCTTACCTCGTACTTGAATGTTGCATTCATGAGAGAATCCTGAATTATCTTCTGTACCGTTTTTTTACTGCCTGCATCCCTCACAATTTGAAACACTACTATCTCTTCTTCCAAAAACTCTGCATACTTGACCAGAGACAACATGAATACCCTCAAATCTATCTGACTACTTTGTTTACCCTGAAAGTAAAGCATGAGGACATTGTATCGTTGGTTTTGACTCTTTGTCTCCTCTTTGGATCCGTGAATCTGGGACAAGGGGGAAGTGTGATTCTCTGGGAAAAAGTAGAAAAATGCTGCCAAACCTAGAACGGAAACTAGGATGAGCAAAAACGTTCGGGGTCTGTAAATAACGGCTCTGGTCATGATTAGGTACGCAGGTCTGCAGAGGAGCAGGTGTTTAATCTCAAGTTTAAAAAAAAAATGGGAGGCGAAATTGTATCACGACTTGGTCCCTCCAGTTCAAGAGAATTTTAGCAGTTCTGGAAAAACAATCAAGAACACTTAAGTTCAAGTGTCAAGACAGCACTGATGACAAAAAAAGAAAGAAAGAATGAAATTCACTCACTGTAATACAAATTGGGCATTTCATACGACACACTCCTCTGAGAAAATGATCTACTACTACTACTACTACTACTACTACTACTACTAAATGAACTACTTATTTCTCACTACTGTGGCAAAGCAAAGAAACACAACTTGCAGTTCAAGTTCACGTCTTCATTGGCATGTTAAAAGTCATCAAATGCAACGTGTCAACATGAAAGTCATTGTGTCAACATTAAAGTCATTGTGTCACAAAAGGTTCACTCAAACCTAATACTAATGTTTCGAATGACAGCGTAAACAATAACGCTGGATTTGTTTCATGGGAAGTGAAAGTACACAAATGACTTAATTACGATTTTATTCACTGTACCCAAACGCACCATAAAGCGCTGTTTGAATCCATGCTCTCTGCGCATCGTCATTGTCTCTCTCGGTCGTGACATAACGGCATATTCTACCGCTTCTAGTCGAATTATGTTACTGGTCATCTCGGTTTATTGCTTTTCTAATCCGTAAACGCTACCTCGCTTTATTGTTCCTTAAATTTAGCCCGACAGGCTAGCTAGCTCGATCGAGACCGCGGAGATGAATTCCAGTACGCACGTCGTCCAGGTGACAAATGTCTCCCCGAGCACAACCTCGGAACAAATGAGGACGCTCTTCGGCTTTCTGGGAAACATAGAGGAGCTCAAACTTTTTCCACCTGAGTGAGTATCGCTGGAGAAGCTTTTCTTTCGCTCCGGGTTTCTTCTGAGGAAGAGCTAGCAGGCCTCGAATGTTGCAAGCTATCATGCTAAACATACAAAACGCACGCACAGCTGCTCATCGGTTCATTGATTGGAAACTGTGTGTTTGCAGGATGGAACGATCTATTTTTTAAGTCCAATTTAAGTTTATTTGCATCTCCTTTTTTTTTTATTCTGTGGATAATGTATTTCATATTGCATGCTTTGTGTAATCGGTAGTAATAATACCGTCAATTTTTCTAATTCGTTTACCCGTCGAGGATGTCTATACGCGAGACGATGAACGTGCACTTGTGTCAAAAATAATGTTTTAAAAACAGCAAATGCTCATTACAGTTGCTATTGTCGTAAATATTGTGATATAGTCGTATTAAAATGTTATAATTCGTCAGTGTAATCCATCTTGTTTGTTTTTGAGTCATTGTTATGTTGTAAAATTACACTTAGTTCATTCTCTTCTCACTAGTTCTTCTTTTCCTTGCTTCTCTTCATTTCCCATTGGAAGACATTGTTTCTCGGATCACCTTTAGTTCTTGGAGGTGCATGCCTTCACTTAGTGATAGTCCATTTTTTTGCCATAAGAAGTTACTATTTTGTCTTTATTTTTCTAAGTCATTTACATTCTACCTTTAACATTTTGACATATGATGTCATTTTCAATCGACATCTAACGACAAAATGTGTTTTGACTGTGTAAAATGGCTAAATAAATGGACTATGCCTTTAAGAGGTCCTTATCGGGTTGTCCCAGTTTGTATTCTTTGCACAACATATGTGTGTTTTCTTCCAGTGACTCTCCCTTGCCTGTGACTTCACGTGTGTGTTTTGTAAAGTTCCTTGAGCCTGAATCGGTGGGAGTCTCCCAGCACTTGACCAACACCGTCTTCGTGGACCGGGCCTTAATCGTGGTGCCATTTGCAGAAGGTTGGTGTGCACTTCCTGTCTACGAGCCCTGAATGTGCATCATACAATATGTACTGGACGATTTTCAAACACAGTGGCAGTGAGCATTGTGTTTTGTTTCCTCTGTGACAAATCAATCTCACTTTTGAGCAGTCTGGGGTGTTACCGTGGAGTTATTTGGCAAAGGTGAATTTGTGTTTATTTGTGTCTTGTAATTTAGCTGTAAATTTCTCTCTCTGTTATTTGTGTTGTGGTTTTCATAGTGGACAAGTTGATTGCAGAGCCCCTTCCTTGCTGACTGAAAGCGGTCCTCTGCTGCCATCAGGAGAATAGAAAAAATGGCACCAGGCTTGCAAGCCCCTTTTGTGTCTCTAACTTTTTTTTTTTGGTTCCTCTATTCGAGGAATATTCTCTGATATTCATGCAAATTGATCAACTATTTAGAAGTTGCATTTGACTTAGCAAGATACCTATAACCACCTAAGCGATTCTGTCAGGGCATCCCGACCACTATATCTTCACGTGCATGTGCAGAATTTCAGTAAGTGTAATATTCACCTGAAAAATACAGCACTTTTAATCCGAAACCTGCACCGATCATCTCACAGATGAAGTAATCTCTATACCTGAGCGTCACCACACGTAACTGAAAGGGTTGAGTGCCTCTCCCGTTTTAACAGTGGTGTTTCTTTTGTTATTGTGTTTTACAGTTCTTTTTCCTGGTTCAGCCAGCCCTATATACCAGGCCCTGCTGCAAATGCCACCAACCGTTTTGTCCTCCGCAGCCTTATCCTGTTTCTCAAGTGTCTGTTTTGTTGTTGCTGTGCACGTATGTGTGTGTGTGTGTGTGTGTGTGTGAGAGAGATGCGTATATGCGGCTCTCCCTTTAAAAGTCTTAAAATGTCAAATGGAAAAAACAAAACATGTATTGTTTTCAGATTGCACAACCATGGATGATATTCTCCATGAGCCTCCCATTTTGAATGGACTTTTTTTCCCAGCTATGGGCACTTGCTAATGTTTTTTTTTTTCTTAAATAGTGGATTTTTCTGGTAATACCCTTATAGGAATTTTTGGTGTATTTTTTGGTGTATGTATATTATTTGAAGTTGACACAACCGATATGTGTTGCATCTTGTTGCCAAGTAGGTTACTGTTACATTTCTATAGTACCCCGTTTCCTCAAATAGTGTCCATCACCTCAATATATTGGATATGTGTCATCCAATTTAATATTACGTTCTGATGTTTTAGAGTTCTATTCAGCTGAGGTTTCATAATACAAGGTAGCTCAAAAGATACACAATTATCGTTGGCATCATGCATAAACCTTGTTGAAACCTTCAAAATAGTCTCATCAGGAGACCCCAAAAATGGCACTGCTAGTCTATAGTTGACCAGAATTCAACTATTAATAGTGCATCATCAGTGAGCAAGTCATTGTGGACAATTTAGGTTGGTCATTGATTTGTAAAAATGACACCCGCACGTAAGTGTACTTTTTACTAAGAAATTTAACACATTTTAACTTGGCAAGATGCATTCTTTATCACTAAGCTATAAAAAAAATAAAAATAAATTTGATATTGTTCTGAACATTGACAACCTATATGACTGTTATGCACATACACTGTGTACACGAGTTGAGGAAATGGGGTATTAGTGTACTTTTTTTTTTTTTTAATGCAAGTAACCAGCTGCAAAAGCCCAGAAAAGGTAATGTGATTGACCCTGTCCTGTAAGCGCTGTTGAAATGTTCCCCTGTTTCCGCCCAAATCACAAACTTTGTTTTCTGTATCTCAATGTTTCTGTGTGCTTTATAGCGAAGCAGCCGGCGCGAGTCGCTTGTTCATAAAACATCTAATGAAAGTTGAGAGCACATCCCACGGGACAACCGGCTGTGCTTGCTTACGTTTGGTTCATGACTTAGAAAACAAGTACAGGTGATAAAATCTTGGCAGTGTTGAACACAGTGTGTAATTGTGACTATTCAGCTACAGTCATACTGACAAAAGAGCAACAAGTCAGGGATTAAGATTTACAGACAAGGCAACATGAGCATTTGTATTGGTTTTAGCTACAGAGCACTTAAACTGTGGTGGCTTGTCTGCAAGTCTTGTCTTGTGGAATTTGTGCACCCTTTAACGTATTGCTAGTGCTGAAATGGCATCCTCCTTCTCCAGGAGTCATTCCCGATGAATCGAAAGCTATGTCGCTGCTGGCTCCGGCCAACGCCGTGGCGGGAATGATGCCCGGGGCCGGCCTTCTTCCGACACCCAACCCCCTGGCCCCGGTGAGTTCCCGCAATTGCAACCAGACAGCGGACTCTAAACGTTTGAAATGATGAAATGCCTTTCGCCTTTCAGATGGGAGGAACGCCATTTGGTGGTCTAGGAGCTCCCAACTTGGAGCAGATGGCTGCAATGGGAATGGGAGGACCAAACATGAACCCACAGGTCAACTAACAGCTGCCGTTCAAGCGCGAGCAAACAAATAGGTCGTCTTATCAAGTTTTTGTCCATTTCAGGCCCTTTCGGCAGATCTCCTGAAGCTCATGCAGTCCATGGATCCAAAGTAAGAACTTGCACCTTTCGGCGGGGCGTGTTTTTTTTAATTTTTCTATTTAATCTGATTTTGGGCATTGCAGGTTGAATCCACTTGCTGCCGGCCTCAGCCTTAATCCTGGTTTGAAGAACGATGGCTCCAACAAGGAAATTGAAGAGGCCATGAAGCGAGTTCGAGAGGCCCAATCCCTCATTTCTGCTGCCATTGAACCAGGAAGTGAGTTGCTTAATAGTGTGACTTTTCTAACTATTGATTAAAAGTCATTTGTTGTCTCTGACTATTCTGTTCCTAATGAATTGGATCTTTATTAACTGGACATTATTAATTTTTCTTTTTTGTCAGGTAAGAAAGATGACAAACGCAAACGTTCTCGCTCTCGCTCGCGGTCACGGCGCAGACGCTCCAGGTCTCGCTCTAGACACAGGTAAAAACACTTTGTCATTGTTGTACCCTTGAGTTTCTGCAAACGTGTGAACAATTGTAAAGATATTCTTTTTTGGCAGGCGCTCACAGAGCAGGTCTCGGAGGAGATCCCACTCAAGAAACAGGAGGAGGTCGAAGAGCCCACGCCGGAGGAGGTCCCACTCCCGAGACAGAGGACGCCGCCGCAGCAGATCCAGGTTGAGGTCAAAACAAGGGCCTGGCTGATTTTAACTTTTTTAAAATAGCTTTTTTTAATGTTTTGTTTTTTAGCAAATTGACCTTCTTACATAGAACATGATTTTTTTTTTTAGTTGATTGTATGTATTAGTCAATCACTTTAAGGTTTGTTTTTTTTTTTTTTTTAATTGTCATCACACTATTCTCCCCAAAAAACATACAATGACCAACAAAAGGAGACAAGACTACGGTACTCTCTAAGAAGTGTCTCAAGATCTTATGAGAGAAGTAAAAACATGAGGGATAGGAAGGAGTTAAAAAAAAAAAAAAAAGCAGGACTTAAGCCATGTCCCCAACAGGGGCCATAGTAGAAGCCTGGCCAAAAAATACTTGCCAAATGCCAAATAGATATCCCCACAAATCTCATAATGCCAAAACTACATCTAGCTAGCAGAATTCCTCCTTCATAGGAAAAGTCCAAATAACTTATGGAGACATTTTTCTATCTAATAGCAGAATTGTCTTAAAAGAAAAAAAAAAAATCCATGTTGGGCCCGACTCACAATTTAAGCGAGAGCTGAGATTGATTAGTAGCCCAAACCTTAGAACATTGATTCACACATGCTAACTACTGGGCACCCTGCCGCCCATGGCTACTACCTTTCCACGATTTGTGTTTAGGTTTATGGCCTAGTGTACTTTACATGATCATAATGTTGACTTTTGTGCATACAGGGACAGGAAGGAGGAAAAATCAAAGAAAAGGTCAAAGACGCCACCCAAGAGTTACAGCAGTGCGAGGAGGTCTCGCAGTGTTAATCGGTAAGAACTGCTATGCATCGTGGGATGACAATACCCTGTTAAGCTTACAGGACAGGAAACAACAGAGGGGATGGTTATCAGTTGAAAAAAAAATGTAATCTATTGATCTTGTTTTCGGTCAGTTTTTCACACTGCCTGATCTCGCGTTTCAGGAGGCACAGGCGAAGCCGCAGTGCATCGAGGTCCCCCAAAAAACACTTGACCAGGTCTCCATCGCCCAGGCGGTGAGCATGCATGTTATTTATTTTATTGTTTGTAATGTTTTTGCCTGCAACGGCTAAATGAAAACACCGCGGGTGGGCACGTGAAGGCACAAGAAAGAGAAGAAGAAGGACAAGGATCGCGAGAAGGAGCGAGATAGAGAAAGGAGGGAGCACAGGGACCAAAGCAGAGAGCAGCGAGAACGCTCGTCCAGTAAGAAGAAGAGCAAAGACAAAGAGCGAGACCGCGACCGCAAGTCCGACAGCGACAAAGGCGACGTGAAGGTTTGTCTGGTCCGTTTCGTTTGAAATAGTGCGCCCGGCAGAACCGTGTGACTCTGAACGCTTCGCTTTCAGGTGACGCGCGATTATGATGAAGAGGAGCAAGGCTACAGCAGTGAAAAGATAATGGAAGAAGAGGAGGAGGACGACGACGAGAGGAAGAGCGACTCAGACTCCGCCTCGTCGCCCATACGGCACGAGGAAATGGAGAGAGGCCAGGGGCACGCCTCCAAAAAGTCCAAAGTCAATGGAGATGATCACCATCAAGAAGACATGGAAATGAGCGACTGAGGTCCCCATGTATAGGATGTTTTTAATGTGGGCAACATATTACTGTATCTGTGCCTGATGGTTTGAAGTACAACGTGAGGCTAACTGTCTAAACAAAAGAGGCGTAGAATTAAGGACTCTTAATATGTATAATTGCCATTTAAAATATCCTCATGTACTTTTTGTGCTTGTCAGTTTTCAGCGATATTCTCGTGTCAGCATTTGTCATGACATCTGTATCTCCTTTTTCCTCACCATTAAGCAATTCCCACCACACATCTAGTTCCATTTAAATTTTCAGTCCTTTAAATGTACATTGAAGTGTAATGTTTTCCAAAGAATAAAAAAAACTGGTATAAACTGTCAGCATCTTGTGTGTGTTTAGCTGGGCGTCCTTTTAGAAAGAACAAAGCTGAGAAATATGAGACACGTTTTCTTTAAAAACAGAACTATATACAAAAATAGCAACTTCCACCATATTACAATCCAATATATTGTTGGACCAAGTCATGTGACAACATGGAAAACCGCGGCAGAACTCCTGTGGAGTTGAACACGAGAGCACGTACCGAACTGACGTTTTAAATTCAGATTGTGCAGAACAAAGGCTTGTCTTAGTGTAAAGTTAAAAAAAAAAAAAACATTCGTTACAACAGCTACACATACAATCCCAGTTTGAGCATACAAGCGAACATAAGACAGACAAACTATATGGTACCATTAAAAAAAAGAAAAATAGCACTGCCTCAGTTAGAAAATATTTAGTAAATTCTATGCAAACAGAATGAATTTAAAAACCAAACCAAATTTTATGTACAGGGTGTTTCCCAGAAAAATGTCACATTGTTTCCTTTTTGAATATGAGTGACAATCACACAGGCAAGCAAAATGACATGGCTGTAATCATCGACCAGTCATAATTCCAACATGTAATGACAAAACGAAGCTTTGCAAATGTTCAAACAGTAACTTTTGACACAAAATGCCTTTTGGCGACTGCATTTTTCACCCTAGCACTAAACAGAAACTCAAACTTTAATCATAAACTTGGATATGTTTTTTCGCATCTCATAAAAAAATATATATATAGAGTGGGAATTGACTGTCAACTATCATCACATTTTTAAGACACACCCTGTACAGTAACTTATTTTGAATGCATGTAAGTGCCTCAGGAGAACGGCTTAAATGTTAACACGTAAAAAAGGAGGACAACTTCTGACAAAGCTAAGAGGTGTATCCACTTATATACAACTCCGCTTCATATAATTTCTGTGCGCGAGCAGGCTTGACCCACACACACGCTTCCAAACATTAACAAAACCACGCACGCAATAGTACACCTGTTTCCACCAAGCAGTACTGTTTGCCTTGCGTTTTTGTTGTGTACTACAAAGAGTGACTGACGTTTGTTTGGCAAAGTGTGCCACAGTGGTACGGTACCCAAAAGGAGGAGCTTGAATGCAATGTGCTTTGTTAAAGAACACAAATTGTGCTTTTTTTTCCCCCTCAAACAATGCTTCTGATCTGTTTGCCAAAAAGAAGATACAGTACAGCTGTGAATAGTTACTTTGTGTCATAATGCAATAGTACCTAACTATCATCAACCCCTCCAGCCACTTGGTGGAAACAGGGCTTCAAATACTGTACTCACCACCATCCCAGCTACGTTTTTTTGTTCAGCGGGCTATAGAGATGTCCATTTATTGTCGGTAAGGGACCTAGATAGAGATTGTAAGGTTGTCAGGGAAAAGTTGATGTTTTTGTAGTCTATTGTTGCCCACCAGGGTGGGTTAAAGGTCCGGGAAGCGGCCGGGATCTTCTTTGTACTCGACAGGGATGGTAAAAAGGGTTTCGTCAAAGCTGTCGTAGCGAAACTCCTGAAAGGTCACAGTGGCTGTGATGGTAGGAAAGACTGGGATGTCTGCGAGACGAGAACATTTTGACAGTTTTGTTGAGATAATATTATCAAACATATGATGTCCAATGACTCTTTAATTGCATTTACATTTAACAGGGGTTAATTGCATTAAAATCCTTAGGAGCAACAGCCATATGTTTTAGTGGGCTAGTCCAGTGCTCTCAATCTTTTTTCAGTGATGTACCCCCCTGTGAAATATGTTTTCCAGTACCTCTTAACTGGTGCAAAGCATTTTTAGGTATATAAAAAAAAAGATGTAATAAGTGTCTGATTTATTCAAACTTCATTTGTGTTGGTCCACAAAAAAATCATCTACATAAAGCGTCCTCTTTTGGATCATATAAGAGATCTAGTATTAAAAAGAAATGACTTAATTATTATTATAAATTTGTCCATAAAAAATAATCAACACAAAGTGACAGACCTGTTCTCCTAAGGAAATAATTATAAATATTTGTCCAGAGAAAAATATTAATCATAAAGTGTCCTCTTGGGATCATAGTAGAGATGTGTTCACAAAAATATTTCTCGACAGGTAACGAGAGGTGGCATATGACAAGTTGGGACGAACCACTCTAGTATAGGGGAGAATCTGGCTCTCAACAATAATGACCTTGAATAACCTACTTTGTTTTATGAATTTATTTTCCTGAAATAATTCATCCAACAATTATTTTGAAAGAATTTTTGCATGTTTGTTTATTTCAAATCTCAAGTACCCCCTAAAGTTCTTTCAGATACCCCCAGGGGTGCCCGTACTCTCATTTGAGAACCACCGCTCTAAATTGACCTTAGTGATGTAATGGTGTAACCCAATGTGCCCTAAATATAAATATTTCCCAAAATAGATCTGTTCATTGAGACTGCGCCTTTTACTTTAGTGTGCCTTAGGGTCCTAAAAAATACGGTATATATGTAGTCAGCTGAGTTTGCGAGGCGGTTTTCTTACCGAGTTTAACAGGAAAGCCGGGAGGGAGCTTCATCTGCACAAACTCCCTGAGTTTATTAAAGTGCTTGAAGGGTGCGATCACCTCCAGGACATTCAACAACCTGACGGCGAAACCAACACTCAAAACTGTGCATACATATATACTTTATCGGTCATATTTACAACATGTATTTCATTAAAATCGAGTTCATGAGTTCGATTTGCCAAAAATGTATTTGTTTACTTTTCATTCTGATTGACAGCAGAGTGGAAAAGACGCAACAGCAATAAAAATGGGACTCGGCCATATCGGGGGTCTCATCTCAGGGGTGGGGGGACTTACGAGTCAATGCTCAGGGGGAAGTCTTGACTCATGGCGATGGTGGCCTTGAAGTTCTTCTTGCTCTCTTTGCAGAGCAACTCTCTGCCCAGATGAGGAGCTCTGAGCCGAGAAGAACCCGCAAGTTAGCGCAACGTCTCGTGTTGATGACGTAAAACATTTCGTAAAATCACGACAAATGATTTCTTCGCTGTTTTCATTCATACCTCCACACAATCAAAGGAACTTTTCAAACGACCCTCACCAAGTTTCCCTGGACGTTCAAAGGTGTCAAAGGTGAAAGCACCAGGATTTTAATCAATCCACCAGTTTTTCATACCATGTATAGAATGTATAGATAAACTGGAGCCTATCCCAACTGACTGTGGCCCAATAAGCCATAAAGTGGTCCCCCGTGTCCGCAGAGGCACCTACTTTCCATTGTCAGCAGTGATGTACTCTTCCCAGGATGTGGTGTTGGCTGAAGGGGGGGTAAGAGATTGTCTCCTCGCAGGCTGATGAGTGTACATACGGAGAAAGACGACAAAAGCCACATTGAAGTCAGACAACTGCTCTCTATTACGGTGATGTGATTTCACCTGATGTATTGAGGAAACATGAATTTGCTTTTACGCGATAATCATGTCATAACTTGTTTACAAATCATTTTATTAGTTTTCTTCTGACTGTCACACAACAGTAAGGCCAGTTCTCGAGTTTTGTCTGCCCATGACATGGTCAGTTCGAAAGGCTGAAGATCAAGCGCCACTTGATTGGCGGTGGTAGGACTTCGACAGTGTCTTGAACACAATTTATTTCTGTTTTGCAAGCTAAGCAGAACTGCATTGAGTTTGGTTCAGTGAACCTGCTAGCGCAGTGGTGCTGGACGCTTTTTCGGTTTGGCGACGTGCCAATGTGCTATATGAATTCGCGCCTCCACAAGAATAAAGGTTTTCATTCTTTTACAAGCCATCACTTTTCGTTCTTGCACTCCGGGCTCTTATGCCACAAGTGGAAGCCACTGTAGCAGGGATCAGGCCCTGACTTTGGTTGCAGGTGCAGGATGAGCTTCTCTTTTAGTTAAATGGCCTTTTACCACTAGATGGTAGCGTAGAGTATGGAAGGCCTCGCAGGAGGAAAAAAGCCAATATTGACTTAGTATAGCAGGAGCACCACTGCGGGTACTTCGTTTGAGACTCAGACTTAACGAGCACAGATGCTCAAACTCAAAGGTCACTTCATGCCTGGGCCGATTAAGACCATAGTAATAAGGTATATTACATGTTTACGCTTAGCTTTACGGACACGTATTCCTTCTGTAACACGTCTGTTTCTACTTTTATTTGAAACTTTTAAATTGTGCATTCAAGCAAGTTGTGTCACGACACTATTCCATGTTTTGCTAATAATGATGAGCCCCCCCTTTCCTCCGCCCGAGTGAATAAAGATGACTCACCTCAAAGTTCTGATCAATGAGGTTGCCTCCTTTGCTCAGACTCTCCATGATGGCTTTGTTCCTCAAGATGTCCTCCTCACTCAGATGCTCCCGCCGTTTCCTGGACTCCAGCACTAGGCCGTTCACAGAGTAGAAGTCGGCCAGAAAGGTTCCAACACGTTCCTAGAGAGAGACAGATGAACCCATCAATAGCAAGGCAGTAATAGTTTTTTTTTTTTCCTCCCACAATTTGATGAGATTGCCTTTGTGGCAGTTTGAAATATTCCAAATCTAATGGCCACATCGCCAGCAATAATATTGACTGCTGTTACCGTCTTATCTTCTCTGAAAAGCCAGCCGGTTTGTGCTCTGGAAAAGGTGATGGACTTGGTGGAGAGCGTGGCCGAGTACACGTCGCTGCTCATCAAAATGTCCACTTCTTCCTCAGTCTCTGTCTCGGAGTCCTGTGGATGTGAATCACAAATGTCAACACAATTATGAATTCTAGTTCTCAATATAAAGTCCAATTGTGCATGTGTATTTACTAAAATTCGAAAGGTTTTCAGGACGGAGTTATTTTAAGTTAATTTCACTGCCGCACAATACCTCATGGTGTATCCGCTGGTAGACTTTCTGCTCGTTGTCAAGCACCACAAAGGACTCCGAAGGGATGGCGTTGCCATTGAAGATGAAACTAAGGTCACCACGTTGACACTTCATATCCGTAAAGTCTATCAAAGTGGTGTCCAACCTACAGAAGTGTATAGAACCAAAGTGAGTGCCCTGTGGTTCTAAATAAACTTTTTTTTTTAAACGAGATCCAGATTAAAAGCTAACTGATGTTATTTGGACACATTCAATGACAACAAAGACTTCCATTTCTCTCATAAAAGGCGTTGTCAAATAAAAAAATATGTCTTTCAATCCTATGTGCCTCAACTTGTCTAAACATGAAATTTGGATTAATATTGTGTTTTTTAAATAAAAATTAAGCACCAAAATCTAACAGTTTTAATACATATCAGGGGCTAACCAGTTTTTATTTATTTCTGTGTTTGGTGCAGTGACATGCAATGGTATTTACAGTCCCAGTGACAAAATGGCCACCTTCTAAGATGAATGAAAATAGGTGGATTTTGATGCTTAATTCTTATTTTACAACTACAACAATAATCTGAATACCATGTTTAAATTATATCACTAAAAAATAAAACCTTTAGACTAGAATTCACCATTAAATTGATTTTTAACTGTATGATGACATGACTGACCTGATGTTGAGTCCCTGTTTGTAGATCTTACATGAATCTGAAGGTAGAATTCTAGAGAGTAGAGGCACTGCAACATTGAAAAATGAAAGGAGTGTAAAACAATAAATTGGGAGGGTGGATACATTTAATATTGGAGGCAAACCCAACAATGAGAACAATTGCCCTCTTTAATGTTTCAGTCACAAACACACCAACAATTGCATGTAGCTGAAAAGCTAAATATTTTATGACCAATGTCATTTGCAATAAACGCAACTGAAATTGGTTATTTTATTGAATGTATGATTCCCTCAGACAGCCAAAATGTGTTTTAAATGTTATTAACCTCCTTAAAAAAACTGCATTCATTTACAAATACTCTGTGCTGGTAACTGACTTTCAGTGTCCTGGATAAGAGGAAATACAGTTGGAATAATCGAGCAGTAATGAACAACACTGAAAAAAATACCCCATTATCCTCTAATAATGCATTTTATTATTTGGGGAGTTTTGTATTCTTGCATTGTTGGTTCTATCCACGTTCTAGAATATTTATTCTGTGCAATAAAAAGACTAACAACGGAGACAAATCCCAATTAAATTTGACTCACCCCAACTTTGGAAATCCCAGTGAAGCTCAAGGTAAAAGTCTCCAAGCTGCAAAAAAAACAAAACAAAATTAAAAAAGCAAATAAACAAACAAATAACTAACAAAACTAACAAATCCAATCTCATATCAAACTATATTCTTTGAAAACAAGGTGAAATATATAATGATTTGCAGTTAGAATAATGAGCAATAGTAATGGAGAATACAAAACCTGAGTGCAACTGTAACTGTCTTATATGTGTCCTATATATAGAGATGGGAGTGTGGAATTTCTGCAGATGCAAATTATGGGGCGGTAGGGGAACAAAATTTAAAAAAGCAAAAATGATGATGTGCAAGGTGGTTCAGATGACTATCACTTTACATAAACTCATATCTTAGGAACTGGCAAGAAAGATGAAACACATGTTCATTTGAGCAAAAAACAAAAAACAAAAAAAAAACAAAAAAAACAAGGGGCCTGAAAGTTCACAATGGACCCTCAAGGAGACCTGTTTATGGGAGATTGATTAGGCTCAGTCCTGGGTTTCTTGGTTCTCCTCATTTAAAAAATATTATATAGAATTACAGACAGGTCGGGTGCCAGGTGAAGCAACGTTCACAGGAATTTGACATTGGCAAGTAAGCCTGAGGATATTCAAGGTTGAGTCCATGCTTCAGTTAAGCACATGGGATTGAGGTCTCATATTTGGCCATCTGCGCCATGTCCCGCTAAGGGGGTGCAGTATTACATATCTGACCTGGAAACTGAAATTACGGCATGATTACACTTATCATATATCCACCATAACGTCATGCTACAAAGGTACAAAGTGTAACGAGGTCTTTCCTTAAGCAGATTATTTGGCCTGCGTGTATTATGAATAAATCACAATTGGTGCTTACAACGACAACAAACTGATTTTGGTAATTCTGTCAGACTGCATCAAAAACAAGTGGAGAAGCAAAGTATTACAAACCTCTTTCAGTGCATTTAACAATTTTGGCCTCTTTTCCTCAACACTCTCCCTGGACTGTTGCTTCAGCTTTCTCAGCAGTGCCGTTACTGAACAACAGAGCAACAAAGAAGACCAAATTAATTCATGCATACATAAACCACATACTATACATTACAACCCTTGCAAAAACAAATGCAAACATTTTCCTGTGTCAGGAGTGCTTCAAATACGTGAATCCTACAGTTACAAAGCAGCAAGTAGTTAATTCATCACATTCACCAGTGAGAAAAGGGAAAATAAAATGCTGGAGGTGCATACAGAATAAACCAGATTTCGTGGAGTAAAAAACAAAAAAATAATCAATACATTTATTTCCAACATTGGAACGAGCAACAAATACTTTTCGTTTTGGGATGGACAATTTGAAAATTAGCTATACAATATAGTGAAATGGAAGTTTAGGTACAAGAGGCAGAATGCTGGATGGGTAGTTTATGAGGCAAGTAGTTATTAATAATTACTAATCTGTGGCATTTAAGTACAGTATATAAGTTATATAAATTAATACAAGCCACAGACAGCCTTTTTTAAAAAAGCTATTAGCGTAACTTTTACATGAAAACAATTAACATGAGTATAAATAAATACCGTCTTGAACATTTTGCACAGAATTTATGTCGTAATCTATAAAATCTTTCAATACAAGGCTGTAGTGTTTATTGTTTCGATTAAAATGTACTCAAACTGTAATCATCCAGCATGCCATGAAAAAAATGAAATATTTCATTTTTTGCAACATACTTCCAGGTCCGAATACAGAAGCATATTGATTTCTCTTGGAAGAAAAAAAAATCTAAAGGAAAAAATATCAGAGAAAAAAAACTAAATTAAAAAAAAGAAAAAAATTAAACAACATATTTAAAAAGATTTTTTTTAAGTGAATAAGCTTACTTATACTAGAATCATGGATTGTTAAGTGTGCATGCTTGGTTGACCCGATTCCTGTGCTTCTCCATCAGACAACACAAAATGGGAGCAGGCTTCAGTGTGAGCATGCTGGCAAGTAACTCGCATTAACACAGAGAGCAACAAGATGGAGGTGCCTTTACGGCCCATATGCCTAATGAGCATGGACAAGTCCAGTTGGGCTCCCTCTTATGTTCTCACTCCCACTCAGTGGAGCAAGTTGACAGGCATCTTTTCACGGGCCACCCAGGTGCCACACACAACCGAGGCAATAGTAAACCGCATCAACATTCAGCTAGATTCACTCTTTTGACACTAATTCACTGTTATATCAATTGGGACACTTTCTTGGCATTAATTAGGAGACATTTCGCCTACAAGGGCTTATGAAAAGGGCATTTAGACCGCTGTGGGTGAGCTTTTCGCCACTTGTTTAGGCCTCCTTGGCAGCAATCCCAGAACCTGAGAACAGTCAATATTGACACAGGTATCAGGTGTACTCGCTCATCTGGGAGACTGGATGCAACTGACAAATGAAAAAACTTGAATGTTTCAAACACTAAAAGATGCAATTGTCCCTCCAGGGCAATATAATGCAGCAATGTTAATCTTGAATTGAGAGCTTTTACGGAAAACTCATGTTTCCTTTTAAGGAATTATCTGATTAAAAGTGTCCGTTTGTGTAGAAAATATGCCCCCACCCTAAACTGGCCCAAAATTATGTTGTCTCGAGTACCGTTTCACATAAAACCAAAATGTGTCTTCAAAGTGTCCCCTGTCTCTCTTCTCTCTATCCCTCTGAAGCATTTTTGGAAGGCTTTTCGCCTTGACTAAAGAAATTCAATCTATCAAACTAGCATGGAAGTTATAAAACATATTTTTTTTTATTTTTATCAAGCTGCAGGGCCTCCTCTGAATTCTCCTGGCAGGGAAAAAAACGAAAGTACAGCAGGTGGCCTGAGGCAGAATCAATGAAGTGTCAAGTACCGCCACTAATTAGTGTCTGTCACCGACAAGCACAAGCATCTTCTCTAATAAGTAAACGGCAACCTGTCTGTCTGACTTTAAAGAGCCCGAACTGACAGCAGAATAGTGTGACGAGAAGGCAAATCAGGGCACAAACTGACAAACTTTGAAAACTAAAACCCATGACATTTATTTGTGAGATGATGCTTTTTTTTCCATTTTCTGGAGGAATGCAAACAAGAAAAAGTCAGATGACACACGGGTGAGAAAAAGTAGGTCACAAACATTGGTTAAAAATACTTTCAGACAATAAGAGCTTTTATAAACGTCTTATGCTAAGAATAGCTTGAGATTACAGTTCGAAAGCAGCCTTCTATTAACAGTTAGGTGTAACATGGCGTTTACAAAGTGTGGCAAGCCTAGACAAATATTTTTATTCCTGTTCCAGCTTGCCAAGCAGAATGCGGTCTCAATAAAGCTATGGGGGGAAAGCCATTTTTCCGTGCATTTTCCCTATTTGATGTCAATAGTGGCAGAGGAGTGGAGTGCATAGCCGTGAACCAAGTGTGGCCTGAGCCATGGCGATTGTTCCACGGATTAAGTCTAACGAAACCTGGCATTCTTGAACACAAATGAACTGTTGTTGGGACCGTTGGCAGGTGCTTGACTTTCAGTTTAGCGATTCCATGTTTAGATGAGGCTCAGTCCAAAATTTCAAGAGTTCAGTGTGATGCGAAACCATGAATTTCAAACCTTGCATTGCTGAACAATTTCAGTTTCAATGTGTTAAACCTTTTTATTTAAATGACTCACTACTAATATTGACACCATTCAAGAATCTCACTGAGTGGTGGGTGAGGTATAGGGGTGGAATGGGGGACAGGATTAATCAGCCAATGAGGAGAGAGGAAAAACAACTAACGACTTTCTTTTCATCCACACACCAAAGGCTGGAGGGCCTTGAGGAATGTCATGCTCAAAGCGTCATGGCCCTATTGGCAGGCAGAAGCAAAATGTGTAGGAGTACTTTTTTTTTTTTTTTTTTTTTTTGATTTGCGTTTGTTGAGCTCAACTTTTTGAGCGCCGAAAAACTCAACTTGAATGAGTGATTACAATCTTCAGAAAATATTCTCACCTTACAGAACAGTGTGAAGAGATAATTTGATACTTACTCATCTGTCTATCTCCGTAACTAATAGCCTCTGCAAGGGGACTCCATCCCTGAGCATTCTTCACTTTCACTGGTGCATTGTGGGCTAGCAACAGATGGGCACATTCTGAAGGAGGAAAAATAATCAGTACATGAATACATCATTATGAGTGCAACATACTCCACAGCATAACACTCATTAATGTGCAGGCTGAATAAGAACGCATAATTATTTTTTTTATAGGTTGAGTTAGGGTTGTCATTGGCCACACGGGACCGATACAATTTCTTGTTTTGTTTACAGCAATCCTCCGCTCTCCAAAAGAGAAAGAGACTGGGCCAAATGTTTATAACTGCCTGAATCAAGTTTCAATTGTAATTAAACAACACATTCTGATTCACAAATTATCTGAATATCATACCAAACCCATTTCACAAAAGGGTGCTCAGATTTTAATGTATAAAATAATTTACCTGAAGTGTAAATGTGACAGAAGACTCTCCTTACTTCAAAACACAACCCAATCTAATCTTAATTCCTTGTAAAAAAAAAAGTTTCTCAGTCGAGACGCATCACTTTAACATACTTCCTTGAGATTAATTTCTGTTTGGGGCCTCATGTGTGACATTATGAGACATCTTACAAAATGCACAAAAACTGCAATTGAGTTTTTTAGCATAATTAAATCAGGAAGGAAATGTAAAGAAACCAATACCATATCTCTTTGAATATACCGGTACATGGTTTTGTTTTTCTTTTCTTAGCTATTGTGTTATTTGATACAGATTTTGTTTGACTTCATCTATCTGGATTTAGATGTTGGATTGGTTTCCTGTGATAAATGCATTTCCTTTGTAATGGCCAACAAAATAGGGGGAATGTCACATAGAACCCATGTCCATGAATGACTGTACAAACCAAAAACATTACAAAGAGAAAAGCAGAATTATATCCCCTTGTACAAAGAAAATAACAACACCCATTCAAATAGCAGTCCTGTTTTTCCGGCTCAGCTGACAGTTGTCATGATGACGCCGCTCATTAAAAGGTTGGTGGCGTCTAGACAGCTCATTGGCGCAACGCTAAGCAACAAAAGTGCAGTCATCTGCTAAACGCATAATAGTGTTCACTTGATGAGGCAGAACTGGCAGAATCTTAAAAGCTATTCTACCACCTTTTTAAATGAGCAATGAAGCAGCTACACTGAGACAGATTAAATACAGCGACTCACTACAAGAGGTTGCACTTAGAGTGCCTCTACATTAGTATTAGTACAACTGCTGTTAAAAGCCATTGTCCAAAATCGGATTTGTCAATCCCAACAATGACACCCAAACAGAGTACCACATGATAAGAGCCCCATCAACTGTCTGGTTTATAGATGAGTGTAAGGGTCATGGGGCTCATATATTCTTTATGGCGGAATGGGTTACATTTTGAAGTCTTTGATTTGAAATATAACGAAACTAGTACATGTAAGACAGCAACCATACATCCATTTTCTATGGCCACTTATCATCACTAGGGTCGCTGGTTTGCTGGTGCTTTTCCCTGCCGTCAGTAGGCGGGGCACACCATGGACTGGTTGCTAGCCAATCGCAACAAGCACGGGGAGAACACAGGGAACGGGGCGGATACAGGTCGCATAGCGGCAAAAAAATCTGAAAATAGGGAACTTCAGGTTGCAGTCTGAAGCTAGTCCATGAGTCTTACTCTGCCCATTGATCCATAAGGTGGTCTCCAGTTAATGCAATTTGGAAGCACTGCAGTATCTCCAGTAGATCAGACTGCAGCTGCCGTGTGGGGCTTTATATCAGAAGAAAATCATGAAACATCTGTGCTCCAAGCTGCGGTACACAACTGTATTTTAGCTGAGGGATGACGCAGCTGATAACAGTGGTTACAGCTCTGAGAACACACGTGCACTCTGATGTAATTCTCATGTTCCCTGAAGCTTTTCATTTACATATGCTGTCCAATGATTGTGTAATGACACTTAGCAGATACATATTGCGTAATACCTGGAAGCCATTTCTCATTGCCCTAAACAGCAAAACTGATAGTTTACATTGATGCAGTATTGACATGCAGGATTCGCATTGAATCTGTATTAATACCTAATATCTGGGCAAGCAAAAACATAACAGCATTTCAGCATGCTTCTTTGCTCCCAATTTAATAGTGCAACTGAAATCACTTCACCCTCACTTGATGGAATTGTGCTGCTGGTACAGCATCAGCAGCACACATCTGTATTCAGTTTGGAATGCTAGTGCTAATTGGCAACAAAGCATGAAGGCACTCTAACCTAAAATGCCCCGCATGATTTCCTCAGAGCCAAGGCCACAGATGTATTACAAGTTCCATCTGTAGAAAATAAATGCTTGGAAATGAAATTAGCTACATTATGAGAGCCCCTGGAGCTGCAGTTTGTTCTCATTTAGCCATCCACAAAACAGCGATCTCACATTTTGCAAACTGCACAATTTCCATAAATATTGTTTTCCAGGCTCAAAAACACCTTTGTTTCCTGTTTGACATATTTGTGCAAAGTTATATCTGACCCTTAAATCTACATATTGCATAGATAGAAAGTAAGGATGTTCAAACCACTTTTTTTTTCCCAGACTGATGCAAATACAGTATTAGCATTTACTCTTTGCTAATACCAGTTCAGGGTGTCCCCCGCCTACTGCCTGAAGCCAGCTGGCATAGCCACCAGCAAGCCTGCGACCCTTGTGAGGATAAGCGGCTCAAGAAAATGGATGGATGGATATTTAATGTGTGTTCGTAGATGTCAACTATGTGTGGCTTCTGGAAAAGAATAAATAGAATTTGTCTGTTATAATAATTTCCTTTTGTTTTTTTCAGTCATTGTTAATATATACGCCACAGATTTTTTATTTTTATTTTACAAACATTGCTCAATACATTGCAATACGTATCGCAATACTGTACACCTTTGCTGTATCGCAATATATCGCAATGCACTTCTAAGACACAATACCCAGCTCTAGAAATCTCTATTCACACAGCTTTTGTGACGTCACGGCCCAGAAATACCGGAAGATGCTGGGGTGCTTGATTCAAACCGCAGTGGTTCAGAATTGCATTTGCTGATTAAACTGCTGTATACCTACTATTGAATTACTTTGAGATGACAGTGATGCCAAGCAAAAGGGTTCTGGAGGTCTCACCAAAGTTTCCAATCTTCACCGCCTGAACTTTTGGCATCAGTGGCTTGTATTGGTCACTCATGCGAGAGTCCAATCCCTTTAAAAAAAAGGCTGGTTAGCCCAATACCTAAATCTGATGTTGGTACAGGTACTGGTCCATCCCCAGTATAAAGTATATCATTTCTTGCGCATAAGTAGTGCCTATGATTATATTTTCTTCCTTTTAACTATTAAGGTCATAGAATGTTGCCATACAGCGGATGATTTCAAATGGGACATCCTTAAACCTTTGTGGACGTGTGCACTTACTGAGTGCTCTTGTTCATTCATTTTTAATATACCTTTACATCTCAGGGGTTTTGAGTGGCATCGCTAATAAAGATAGACAGAGGCCTGCACAGACAACGTCTCTCCATCACCAACAAGGCAGCCACACCCCGATTACTGTATGATGTCATGCTGTAGCCCTCCATCTGTCTAATCTGAGCATCCCTAGAGGACATGGAAGCAGCTCAGGCAAGAGAATGACAACCTCATTAGCACAATCAATTCCACTGAGTCCAATTCAATTCTGCTCTTTGAATTCTGTTCAGGCAGTGGTGGAAAAAGCGGAATCAATTGCAAGCTATGCTCCACTGGAGGAACAAGTGTGAAGTCCAAACATGGAACCATGCTTAATATGACTCCCTGCTGTAAAAGGGAGGATGCATTTTTCAACAGTGCATTCCACGGCCTACTTGCACAATCAAAGGGGCAGTGAATTAATATTTTAGGCTCAGGCCTTCAGTCCGGCTTCTGCCTTGTCAACTGAATACAAAAATCATTTGATACTGGTTGACTGGTGCTTGACACACCATAAAATATAATATATTTATCGTGAACATTAATCTAAATGTTATTCTAGTGGGCGGGAGTGACATAAATTTACAATTGATTTGTAGATGTGTTTCATAGCTTGAGAAAATTAATATACAGAAACGTTACACTGATGAACATCTGACAAAAAATAAAAAATAAAAATAGACTCCTTGACATGAGTGTAAATAAAACCGACTCACCTTTGTGCCCCATCATGACAGCCAGATGTAATGGTGTATTTCCTGGAGAAGACAGAATTCATTGCATTTCATAAAAACAGATTATAATAATGTTACGTTACTTGATTGAAGTAGAAAAATCAATGTGTCGTCCATTCCGATACTTAGTGGAAGTACAGCTGTGAAAGTACTGCATAGTGCATCTACCATAAAGGAAATGGGAGTATTAAGAGGGATTAGTATCTAAACACTGAAGTGCAAGGGGTTCATGCTAGAAATGTATTCTTGGAAAAAAAAAAGCATTGGCGCATCCCTCAAGGGAAAACCAAGCAGCACTCTCAGAGCTTTTCTTTTAGGATTAGCAAGAAAACACATTCCAGTGTAAGTAGGTTCCCTTTTGAAGAAAACCTTAGCGGGGGTGACAATCCAAGCAGAACTTTTACCAATATGATGGCGAAAGTCCAAAAGTAATTTACTAAACTATTTTTGGTTGTGAGATTCTGTTCCAACTCATCCCAAAGATGTTCATTTAGGAGTTCTTCACACGAAATTCTTTATGGACTGTGTTATTAGAATGAAGACAGTCAGAAAAAAAAATGGCCTTCCCGATAGAAATCCCACAAAGCAGGAAGCAATTATCGTTACAATTATCCAAAATGTCTTAGTAAGACAAAAAAATAACATAAAAAAGAAACTAATGGGAGGGAATTCATCATCTCCTTCAAAAAAATATAGTGATTGCTCTGAGAAGATGTTTAGTAAATGTAAAGGCCCTGTACATGTGACATGAGGTTTCATCCGGACTGCAGTGGAATCTGAGCCACGGACTGACTCAAACAGAGGCTAGACAAGTGAAGAAAACAAGTCGGCTCTCCAACGCAACAGAGATTCACATGGCTGACCCCTGCTTGTGCTGTAGTCTGAGCAATGATATGAGGACGGGCCGCATTCCAGCACAGACAAGAGTAACAAGGGTGTGTTTGGTCGGAAATCCTGTTTTTATCTCAGCAGACTTTGCCCTGCCAAATGGGTGCTGTCATGTGGAATTTCCACAACTCGGCAAGGCCATCACAAATTTAAGACTCAAGCACGAAACAAATGAGGAGATATATATATATATATATATATATATATATATATATATATATATAACAATAAATCTAAACAATACAATACTGTCTGATTCTTATCTTGAACAATCCAGGTTCAACCTGTTGTTTTTGAATAACCTGTTACCAAGGCGAAAACTAGGTTCTAAAAGGTTACTGGCCACATTAATACGTATGGCTTGATCGGTAGCAATTAGCTTAGCAGAAAGTATGCCTCTTGTGTAGATTTTTGACTATTTTGGCCAATCTTTTTGATCGGATGGGGGCATCTGTGTTGGCCACTAATCACATCTGAAGGATTTGGTCATGTTGCTGCCAAATGATGCAACATAATTCTTTAAGCACCAACGGCTTTAATAGCAACGTGACAAGTTGAAGCCATTTTTGTAGATTTTTTTTTTTAACATGGAACGGGAGCTTCCAGTGCTTACATAACACCCAATACTGTAATTAATTTGACCCCAAAAAAGACTGTTTTCATACATGACCAGCTCTGATTGATAATCCTAGTTGTGCTTTTTTGGGGAAGTGTCAGCATTTTAATCACTGTGGATATTGAACTGAAATTCATCATCCAAGTAAGAGTTTTTGAACCAGATTTTCAGGATGCTATTTGATGTAAAAACGTTACCCAAAAATGCTCTTATTGCTTCAGAAAAAGCTCAATCCCTCAGAATACATCACTTGATTTACAAAATGCCTTTGTGTGTGTTGTACTCAGGTTGCAGTGACCTTCCCAAACACACTTTGCATTTTGATAGATACTTTTAGAAATGTACTGTCATGTTGCTATTAAGAAGCAGTTGCATTGGCCATGATTGAGTCAACACCTACACCAGCGCAACTGTGATATCATTCAGTCAACAGTAAGTAGCAAAGTGGCAAAATTGTTTTTTTTTTTTTTTTTAAAAAAGAGAGGATTTTCTTGCTTAATTCACATTTTAAAAAAAGCAATTTTGACCAAAATAAAGTGCTTAGACTCATGGGGCTTAGGGTTAGGGTATTCTGAATAAAAATTTGAAGTGAGTTTTCCATTAAGTAACAGGCTAAGTTGTCTTGTCATCTGTAGTAATGGTAAAACATTTAAATATGTAAACATTTTATACTAGGACAAATGAAAGGGGAATAACAGCCCATCTGCAAGCTTTACAACTCTGTACATATTTAAGATCCATAACTTCCCATGAACATATTTGTTTCCAAACGACACCGTTCAGGGTTTCAAATTTGGGTGGGTCAATGTATATTGACATGCATTCATCTATTTTCTTTTGTGCTTGTCTTCAGTAGAGTCTCAGGTGATCTGGATTCTATCCCACGTGACTTTGGGCAACATGTAGGGCAGGGTTCACCCATGACTGGACATACACTGTAGCCAAATCACCATTCATAATTTTAAAACGACCAATTTCAGTGTTCCCTTAAAAGGATATTTTACTAGTTATTTTCAGCAGTAAAAAAGTTAATATGTTGTTTTAACTAATTTCATAATGATTCCTTTATGTACACGTCATACTTTTAAAACACATTGTATCGCTTGTTGACTGAAAATGACATCACATGTACTTAGGGGTCAGGTAACACCCAATCACAGCCCAGATTGCGAATGTCACATGATCAAATCCAGAAACCAGGTAAGACTGATCACTGCCTGAGCACACGATGCCTTGCTAAAAGATGTGTCTTCAAATGTATTCACTGCACGCAAAAAGTAGTTTAGTTGTCAATGTAATAATTCACAAAATATTAACTTTTTACAGACGAAAAATACATAGTCTAGTCAAGTATCGTTTTAGGATAAAGCATGAATTGGAAACGTGGGATCCTGAAAGGACAAAATCCATGCAAGCATAAAATGGAGAGTTAACTCCGTCCGTTTTTTATTTATATATTTTTTTTTATGGGAATGTTGATTGGGTCTTAATGGGCTTCAATTAATGGCCAATGAAAGGCATACTGAAAGCAAACCATTACATCCGAAAGGAAGCGAATGCGACTTTGAGTTGGTGTGAATTCCGCCTATGCAAATGATAGCCATTTTTTATCGGAGGGACTACTCTGGGGAGTTTTTGTATTATTTCGACTTTGTGTGTTTATGAATTTCCATCGTATAACAAAAGCAAGCTTGCGCAGATTTGAAGAGCTGAACATGATGTTTGAGGGGATGCTCCCATCACCTTGGTTTTACTACACAGCTATACTTACCGTGAATGTCCTTCTGGGATATGTTTTGAGTCCGTATAAGCGACGAAAGGCGTCGCACGTCTCCCTGGAACACACATTCGTGAACCGGATAATCTTGTCCACTTCGGATAATGGGGTTTTTGTTGTTGTCGTCAACGACATCGGTTGAAGGCAGCGTGTTGGCGTTGACGTGCTGATTCTGTTTCTGCTGTTGCTGCTGCGTGGACGCGGACTTGACCAACTTGTGGTTGCTGAAGATTCGACTCGCCCTACTCTTGTTATTCGTCTTGGGAGCGGTAAACGTCCCGGTGGCTGCTTCTTCGTCGGGTTCCAACAAGTCGTAGTCCTGACTGGTTGTCTGATCCTTCCGCAGGGATCGGATCTTCTCTCCGGTCATTTTCCTAAAGAGCTGACGTGAAGGGAGCAGAGGGTGACGAGGACCCTCCGGGCCAACTGATGCGATTCGCCAGCTGGAAGTCTTCAAGGGACCGATATGAAGAAAAGAACATGAACAACACTTTAAAATGGTAGCTTCCTTACGAGAACAAAACGCGACAAACTCCTTTGTAGTGGTTAGTGTGTAAAATTAAACAAACTAAACAAACGCTCGTTATCCTCCCATCGCTACTGTCAGCACAACACGAGCGCCGCTCGTTGACTTCGCCTGGTGTCTTCCGCCTAAAGTTATCGCGAGATTTGACCGTAAAGGTTACTAACGGTTACAGGTCACAAAAAATAGCAAACTGCATTTAATATTTAAAATGAATAATGATTCCAAAAAGTATTTTCTCTTTTTAAGACACAAATTTATCTAGATGTAAAAAAAATTACCAAAGTTTGAAATCATTAACGCGCACCAATGCTATTGACGTTCAGAAGCAAAACGCAGAAAATGCCGCTAATAAAAATACGGAGACAAAATGAATTGACATTTAGTCACATTAACAGAAAACGGTGAAAATATTTAAAAGCAAAGAAATACGTCAAAATGCACTAAAAGGCCACCCTTTGAAATCGATTTAAAAATGTATTTTTTAAAAAGCCAAGGGGCAAAACAGTTTTAACCTGGATTTTAAATCATTTACACACCGACTTTAACTTCATTTGGCATTTTATTCCATTTGTTTTAACCAGAACAGCTCACTGCTGCTTCACCGTGTTAGCTTTTGGGATGTATTAAAATATACTTTGTGTAATGCTACTCGAACGAAATATTAAATTCAGAGACAAAGCCAACAACTGCGAAGAAAAATGTTAAATAGCACAAGTACAAAAATGATTACTCCCATGTGACATTGTTTTCATTTAATGTTACTTTTGATGAAAAGTGCGAAACGGTTCCTCCCTCTTCGGTACACAGAAGGAATCGCAGCCACGTTCATTGAAAAACTGCAAGCCGCCCACGTTTTGGATGGTTTTTAGTACACATTACAAGAGCCGTTCAAGCGCAATAGTTTTGAGTTTCGTCGCGGCTTGCTTGAAGCAATCCGCGTTTTCGTTTTATGTTTAGCTTTACTGCAGTTGTTTAAAAAAATCCTATTTCTTTTTTGCCTCTTCAAATGAATAGGAATGCATTTCATGTTAATATATCACGCCACCTAGCGTAATTTAATGATAAATTCAAAGAAAAATAGTGGTGTCTAAAGACATGAAACGTTACATCAGCACTATGCCCTCCCGCTGCGACAACGTGCAAGTCACGTGGTCAAGACGCCCTATCCCTCCACCAATAGACCCTGCGTGTTCCATGCTGCCGGATGTTGATTGGCTGAAATAGACAGGCACAACCGGTGTACATAAATGAAGGCTTCTTCTTGTGTTCAGACACGATTGTGCTGTCATTTCCAGTTCAGCGGTTTCTGTGCGCGTTAAGTTCACCGCATAGCTATGGAGAACCACAACGAGGGCGACCGGAGCGGCGGGTTTGCCACGGCTTTCAAGTCGTTCGCCACCGACGCCATCCACGTCGGCCAGGAGCCGGAGCAGTGGAACTCCAGGGCCGTTGTTCCACCAATATCGCTGTCAACCACGTTCAAACAGAGCGAACCCGGAAAGCACTCAGTAAGTACAGCCATACCTATACTGTTGTCAATTCCGTGAATGAGTAAAAACAATGACCCTTCTAATACGGTATTTTGTCCAATTCGTTGATCTTTACATCAGTCATTCAAATCAAACGGAAAGCAGTGAAAGAAGACACTAGATCTGATTTCACCTCGTTGGTGACAATGTATCAAATTTCTGACAGTTATGATGAATTGTTATTTGCCTTTCTTTGATGCTCGCGGCTATACTTGCGAGGACATCCATTGACACAATGCATTACCTAGCCCCTAACCCAGGAGTAGGCATCTCCGGTCTAGAGTGCTGCTAGCTATCATTCGATGTCTCCCTTCTATAACACACTTGATTCAAATGATCAGGATCGTTATCCGGTGATTGCTGATTATTTGAATCAGGTGTGATGTAGGAGTGAGATGGAAAACATGCATTAATGAGGCTCTCTATGAAAGGGTTTGCCTACCCCTACCTTAACCTTAAACATCAGAATTATCCCCTACCCTTACATTAACTTCAACCTTAACCCAATTTCAACCTATGGCCTTAAAGCAAGTCTTCAGAGAGTGTTCAAAGAGGTCTGAACAAGTGAAGACTGGCCTAAATGTCCTCAATATGTCAGGTGAAAACTCAAACCAGTTCTCACAGGTACAACCCTACAGGAGAACACACACACATTTATTTATTTATTCATTCGTGCATATGGAAATACAGCAGCGCACACATAAACACACAGAACTTCAAGTTCCAAATTCTCAAATGCACTTTTGCTAGCTTAGTATGACCTCTGACATTGTTTTGTCAACTCTGGTATGCTTGACCCCACAAGCGTGCCCCTATTTTACATGGGGCACACATTCTGTAGACGTAGTCAGAAAGCCTATTATAAGGCTTGTGGGATGAAGGCTGAAGTCAGTGGACAGTTGAGTGTATTTGAAATACTGAACTCGTTTATCTGCTTTGCTTCTGCACACATGGCAATGTTCACAAGGATAGTAAGCATTGCTGTAACATAATCGAGCTTTTTTTTTTTTTTGCCAACAGTGATCCATATGTTGTGAATCCACATTTGTAATATGAATAGTAGGTCTTTGGTTCATGCTAACTTCAGTTTGCGATGAAGTGAGGGTGCGCTGTGATTCACACATTTTCAAACTTGGTTCTTTAGAAACCTTAGGTGTCCTTGAGCCATAACCTGGGGGTCTGCAAAAAGACAGTAATTGCAGACAGTAAAATAAACCAAATACTCTCACCTTCCTTAGCTTTGGACCACTTATATGATTTACGTATTTAATGTAGCTACTGCATTTGTAACATTTTTGACTTGTGATTAAAAATATTGAATTAAAACCATTAAATTCCCTTCTATTAAGAATGTCAAGAATATTTAATTCAAAACATAAAAAAGCCCCTAGGCGTTTAGGGGTACATGTAGTAGTTATGTTTTCTCGAATTAAGTTCGGAGGTACTTAGGAACATTTGTAAATTTGGGACCTCTGTTTTAATCTAATACCAAACTATGGTACTGCTCCTGTAAAGTCACAATTAAGACACATGTTTACATTTGAAAAACATTTAAAAGACATCAAAAAATCAAACAAAAAATCAAAGACAAAAAATTTGTAGAGTGGATCATGTGAGTGGCTTCTTCTGATACGTTTGAACCATTAGCACTCGAGGACCTACTTGCACTTGAATGATTTTTTTTTTTTTAAACACAGTTGCATAACTTCCTTTGTAATCATTACATTTTGTCTGAACAGAAGCAATACAAATGGCATTGCATACTCCAGTTACTTATTAAAGAAATGGACAAAACAAACAAAAAAGTACGCAAAAAATGTTGCATAAATTATTGTTTTTGATTGAGAGCAAGATTAAACTTTGTCACTTAAAGGAAAGTCTTAGACCACTGAATGAAAGAATAAATTGCAACATTATTTTGTAAAAGTAATACAGAAAGTCATGTTAAAAGTTACATTGAAAGGATAAATTTCTTTAAGGGTTCTCCAGCAGACTTTTCAAGCAAAACCGTCTTTACCCACTGATAAGGATTTCAACTTTGCGGCCTGTTGAATGTTGTTTTAATGCATGGTTGTCGTTGTTTTATACAGGGCTATGAATACAGCCGGAGTGGAAACCCTACAAGAGAATGTCTTGAGAAGGCCGTGGCAGCACTGGATGGTGCAAAACACTGTGAGCAGACACATGTAAATTTAGGATCTTAGTATTCTATTAAACTAACATGCATGTTTTCTGGGTTGAGAGGAAGCAGAAGTACCCGGTGAAAAGCCATGCGAGCATAGGGAGAATATGCAAACTCATTGTAAGAAGACCAGAGTATTGAAGTGAACTTTAAAGCTCAAAACTGTGAGGTTGACCTGCTAAACACTAGGTCATGATATTGCAGTCAGAATTTCTAATTAATAGAGGAGGCTATGGTTATTGATAAGGACTGGTAGCGCTCTGTCAGAAATAAGGACTGAGGATTTTTCCACTTGCCACACAGCACGCAAACGATGGGAGGGGAGGGCTTAAGGAAGGAGGCGAGGGATTGGCAGCGTCCATGGTGAAAGGGTTACAAAATTAACAACTGCGCACTGTTAGCAGCAATCTTTTTGTCTTTCCTCATGGCCAGTCCTCACTTGATTCTGGATCACAGCATATTTATATTGAGGTACGTGCCCCAGTTAAAGGGGTCTCGGGGATCATGCTTTCATTCATTTAAAAAAAGTCTGCTTTATGTTATTTTAAACCATGTAACATTAGGCACAGGATTAAACTACCACAATGCTGCGCTTAACAAAAAAGATGTACTGAAGTACAGATTCAATTAAAATGTGCTGCACACAAATTGGCTAAAACGTGTGCTTTAGATTACATGCAAATGTGTTTTAAATGTTAAATATCGGTGTATATGTAGAATATATGTATTTGGAAAAAAAACATATTTGATTGATAATGTGCATTTAATTTGAGAATGCTATTTTTATTTACAGCAAACCCAACTGACCAATTTCATACATGAATACCAAATAATAAATAACTAAAAGAAAAACAAAATACATTCATGACCAGTTTTAGTAAAACAGCTCATGTATATATGATATAGTTAAACTGTAAAATGTAGCACCAAAGTGTATTTTCACTTTGAAGTTGCATTTTTTTTTTTTGTTTAAATATTTAAGACTACACTCAAGACTAGATTCACATTTTTTTTATGTTTGGTGCAGGCCTTGCTGTGGCTTCAGGTCTTGCTGCCACTGTCACCATCACTCACATGCTGAAGGCAGGAGATGGAATCATCTGCATGGATGACGTATATGGAGGTGAATTCTCATTACCACTCATAAAGATTGTATTTTGTAATGTGTTGACATTTTATACTTTGGAAAATTACAAGGCACCAACCGCTACTTCCAAAGAGTGGCTGCCGAATTTGGGCTGCAGATCACATTAGTTGATTGTACCAAACCAGAGCTACTCAAGGCTGCGCTGAAGCCCAACACAAAAGTAAGTCGAGAATACTGTTTTAGGTTTGATCACCTTCTAATAGACTTAACTGTTTTCCGATAACAATTGTTTACACATCTATTAAATCATCCGTTTTTTTTTTCTTTTGCAGGTATGTACAAGCGTGTTTCACAACTGCATTTGTTTTCCTTTGTTTTTCTCATCTATTATCCTCGATTGGCAGTTTGATAAGCATTGTATTTTGCAGAATAGCCCTGCCTCATCTGCATTGCCATGTCATGTTGTTGCTTGTGTAGATGGTGTGGATCGAGACGCCAACCAATCCCACTATGAAAGTTGTCGACATCAGGGCTTGTTCAGACTTGGTGCATGATCACAACAAAGACATCGTGGTCGTTGTAGACAACACCTTTATGTCAGCCTACTTCCAGGTGTGACGATAAGATGTGCAGTTCACTCAGTTCAAATTTAGAGTCGGTTTGCAAAAATATTGGATAATTTATTCACCTTTACCCTTTTCTCAGCGCCCTTTGGCTTTGGGAGCAGATATTTGCATGTACTCAGCCACCAAATATATGAACGGTAGGTAAGGTTTATCAACTTTACATTCTACCCTTGGAAGGGTAGACAGCTGCTGCTGTCCTCCTAAGTCAGGAGACCTTCCATGCTGCGTTCACTGCATTTGTCCCCTCTGTTTTTGTAAACAAATAAACAATGGTCAGTTATAAGTATTATTGATTATACATTAATGTCAGAAAATATTGGCACAACAGATACAAAACACTAGAGATTACAATTACATGTAATGTTTTTCCTGTATCCTCTCATGACTGGCTGAAAAAAGACATATATTTAGGGGTAGCTGTTTATTACTTTTTCTTATTTACACACATCTGGTATAGATTATAATTTTTCTTTGTTTCAACACCCTGGACTTCGTTCAGGGGCAGCGTATTTCAAAATGATCTCCGTAGTAATGGACATACCATAAAGGTCACTTCCCTCATCTGTATATACAATGTCAAATATTTGCTGTCTCACTTGGATGTCCTTTGGAGTGATCCACATTCTCTCTTTCCTATAATCTGCAGGTCACAGTGATGTGGTTATGGGCCTGGTGTCAGTCAGCCGAGATGAGCTGTATGAGCGACTGAAATTTCTACAGAATGGTGAGTGAAAAGAACACGTTGCAAAAAGAACACTGCACATTGAAGCCACCATGACTTGAGTGACCAAGAACACTACAGTCCCCTTGAATGAGGCACTGGAACCCCAATATCTCTGAGTGGTTAAATTTTGTGTACACACATGAACTAAATAATTGGTGCACAGTGGACACAGTAAAGACTTGAAGCTGACAAAGGTAATAATTGATAAATTTACGATTTATAAAGGTTAACAAAGAAAAATTAGACATGGCTTTTGAATTGTAGTTTCTCTAGAATTACAGTATACTTAAAAGAAACAAATTCATGAAAGAGACCAAGAAAAACTCGTGGTCGAAAAGACTGAAAATCATAACCAAGATATCCTCTAACATCACAGGTGTCTTCAAACTTGTAATCAATCAGTTGCCCCATTTAAAGGTAGTCAATGTGCTGTTTGGTGACACGTCCAGCACTAAAAGGACCAGAGCAAGCAAATGCTTATAGACAAGCACATTAATGATCAAAGCTATAAGGCTATGACAAACTGGCTTTTTACTTTTTAAAAGACTATATTTGGGCCCAGACTAAACTGTGAATTTAAAAAATAAAAGTTATGCCCAAAATAGAGTAAAATATTCAGATTAAATCCCAAGTGTAAATTGTGCTCTGTTTGGACCAAATATACTTTATCTCTTTTTCATTGGTTTGTTTATAACTCATTCAATCCCAAGGACATACATATTTATAGGTCTTTACAGAGTCCACTTATTTAAACCCAGGCACTAATCTAATTATTCTTCCAAATATTAGGGTAAAGGAGGGTCTCAAATTAGATTTCTTTCTTAAAAAGTACCTGAATGAATGTTAGACTTTTGAAAATTATGCAAAAATGCATTTGGAGGATTTAAAACGTAAACTTATTGTCAGATTTAAGTTATTTCTGTGAGCACTTTGGGTTTTTCTGTCATTGATGCAAGGCGACAAAAAATGGTTCATATCGTAATAAAAAATCTCTCTTCTAAATATAAAATTCAATGAAGCCAACAAACGTCACCTTGCTTCACATTTCGTAGAGAAACATTTGTGAAAAGATTTTGAAAAGCTTTCCTGTTGTTTGCCTCAACAATAGTCAAAGTCCAAACGTTTTGTCATCATAGTGTCAATAAAATCTATATCTGTTAGTCATTTACTCTAGTATTCGATATACTGCAGTGGTTTTGAATGTGGCTGTGCGGTGGGAAGGCAACAGGAAATATCTGTCAGCCATCTGAACACAAATTGCTCTAAGTGTGACCACAAATATGTTTGAATACTGGAGTCAATTTGTTAAACTATTTCCGTTTATTTTCATTGTTTCATTTTAGCTCTAGGGGGCGTGCCATCCCCGTTTGACTGCTACCTGGTCAACCGTGGACTGAAGACGTTGCATCTACGCATGGAGTGTCATTTTAAAAACGCCATGGCTGCAGCCAAGTTTCTAGAGGCTGATTCGAGAGTGGAGCGTGTCATCTACCCAGGTTGAGTCCGGTTATCATACAGATGACTCTGTATATTACATGATGTCATAAGGTTGCTATGCCTCAATTGGTCGTTCAGTGAACGAAGGGTAGCAGGTTTGCTGGCTTTTACTCTCCTTAGGCAAGATACTAAATAGTTTGCACATTGTCATAAACAAACACAGCACCACATCCAATATGTTCACAATGCAAAACATTAACCTTCTACCAATAATTTGACGTGGAAGTTTGTTTATTTATTTATTTATTTATTTATTTATTTATTTATTTATTGCCGCTTCTGTTTTCACAGGTCTTCCCTCTCACCCACAGTATGAAGTGGTGAAAAGACAATGCACAGGTTGCCCTGGAATGATCACCTTCTACATTAAAGGGAAACTCCAGCAGGCCAACACCTTCCTCAAGAGTCTGAAAGTAATAAGCTGCAACATTTTTTTTGCCATTCAATAATGTCAAATTGTAGTAATACATACATGGGATGACGGGTGCCATGTTTGCCTGTTTCTTTTTCAATCTTTTATTATTGACCAATTCTTTTTCTGACATTGAATACCTTGCTAACATTCAATTATCATAACCACACCTCATTGTTGCTGAAGTATATTTTAGCTCACTGTTCTTGTTCTTCGACATGAGTTAGCTGCCATTTTTTTTCTAGCTTGGAATGGTTTCAGCACCACTGTCCCCCTAAATGGAAATGGGTGAAAGCAGCTGTTAAATATTAATCTTAATGTGCTACTGAGAAGCTAACTGATTGAATACCCATGACCAAAATGTTATTCTTTGCTTTCAAAATTGCTGTACAAAATGGTTAAATCTTCTTTGCAGGTCCGGGAGATCAGAACCCTTAAATTTTGACCCTAGAATTGCCCCTGGTAGCTCATTTCAAAATGGTCATGTACTACTGGGATGTCACTAATCGTAATCCCTTCTTTTATATTTAGATGTTTGCAGTGGCCGAGAGTCTAGGCGGTTATGAAAGTTTAGCAGAGCATCCGTAAGTATATTTTATTTATTACTGTTTAATATTTGTGAAGGGCTATCTACTCTATATAAGTGGTTCACAACCTTTTTTCAGTGATGTACCCCTGCAAGTGTAAATCAAATTGCGGCCACTGCATCTTGCCTCCCAATGAGGACAAGTGCTTAAGGGGAAAAAAAAAATCATATGTGTCACTTTAAAGGTGAAATGGCCAAGCTGTAATGTCAGGCAAAATGACACAAGAGGGAAGCAAAGATATAAAAAAAAAAAAAAAAAAAGGTTTAGGAGGTTGACAAAGGTACCAAACTGGTCCTCAAGATCCGCTATCCTGCATGTTTGATCGTATGGTCTTTTTGCATGGGTGCATGCACCCTGGTGTTGTCAAGTGTGACTGTTGTGTTTGACACACACACACACACACACACACACACACACACACATGGCATGTGTTGAAGCAAGTGACTCACACCAAACTGTCATCGTTTTACTCCCAACACAGTGCAATTATGACTCATGCGTCCGTGCCC
This sequence comes from Hippichthys cyanospilos, assembly GCF_059441005.1. Lineage (NCBI taxonomy): Eukaryota > Metazoa > Chordata > Actinopteri > Syngnathiformes > Syngnathidae > Hippichthys > Hippichthys cyanospilos. The sequence goes on along the minus strand of NC_142378.1, from coordinate 9,778,638 downwards.
GAGCAGGAAAGGAGCATCTTGGGCATTAGTGACACACTGATCCGACTCTCTGTGGGATTGGAGGATGAGGCAGACATCATTGATGATCTGGATCAAGCACTTGCTGCTGCTGCCGCCACTGTAAGTTATAAAAGGACAAGAGCAGGTAGCTCCTCACTACTTTCCAAAAAGCTCTGTCTTATGAGTCATATCCAAAACTGAATGATGTGGAAAAGTATTTTGTCGTGATGATTATTACTATTATTTTTTTTTTTTTTTGTATTTAATGAATCCCTCTGATTCTACACACCAATTTGTTATTTGTTGTAGCGCTGTTTTTTCCAGAGGATAAAATGCCCTTATGAATGTTCATTTTGGGTCATACTTGTGAGTTAAATCAATTTGTAAATAGCCCATCGTAGAGGGCTGTAATGGAGTGTTGTGACACACTGCACTCACTTAAGTGGTATTTTATGTAGCCCGCACATCTGGAAAATACAGATACAGTACTACTTTCCTCCCATAACGTCTGATTTACACTATAGTTTTACTGCCAAATTTTCTTCTGACAAAGTAGTGTGCAGCACTATAGATCAAAAGAATTGCATAATCTTCTTTTCATTTGTCACTTTTGCATGCAAAAAAAATACATGTGCCTGCCAGAGGCTTTTACTGCATCAATCAGAGAAAGACATGAAGTGTGTTTTTACATTTTATATATATAATATATATATATACACACACACATTATATGAGTTATGTTGCTGTAGCTTTAGTATCAGCATTTTAACTCCTGGATCTTGGTGGGGCATAGCTGCACTAAATGCAATAATGGGTGATCAGTGTAAATGAATTCGTATATTTTTAATCATGCTTGACATTGTAACTAATCTCAAAGTATGCGCTTGCACTTTTTAATAACTTCAGAAGTGTCGATTAGGCACAAGACTCAACTGTGGAAATGTCTGATTTAGCATTTTGCATTTATTCACTTGACTTACTCAATTACTCACTACTTTTGTCAGAATGAAGACAAATAAAGGCTAGAGGAAAAACGTGATTGTGTTACTTTGTCGGACGCTGTCATGATGTGCATACAAATCACAGTTTTCAGAAAACAAGCTTTATCTTTGTATTCACAGAATCCATTTGTAGAATCTTTGTCCATTTTTAGTACTCTATATTTTAGCTTTAGTGTTGTATTTTTGCTGCAGTAAGACATCAAAGTCTTTGCAAGGCCAGCAGATGGCTCCTCGACAAGCATCTTCCCAAAATCCTCTTCTCAGTTTCTGAGCTCACTTTGACCCCCCCAACCGTTATGTACCATTGATTTTTCATCACATCTCTCCCTTTTGTTTATCATTACTGTATACCCTCTAAAGTACTGCACAATCAGTTTCAGAACACTGATTGCCCTACCCTGGTAACAATGTAGTTAAAAATAAACATTTGTTTCAGGGTTGAACTTTCATCACTATTAATGATAAATCCTCAACTTGTACAGTGTTTTGTAAATAATTGTTCAAAATACGTCAACCAGTTTAATATATTCCCTGTCAAGTGGGAAAAAAAATGGGCATCATATTTTGGAAACTCAAGACATTTTCTCCAGTCTTAAAACCGTGGTTGTGTTCGTTAAGTGTGCTGAAAACATGCACTGTTTCAACGCTCAGATAAATATTTGTACATCTAGCAAATACCAACAGATTTGAACATTTTCGAGTTGTGAAAATGTATCTGCTTTAAGGGATAGTGTAAGATTTAGGCGTTTTTTTTTCATTATGAACAGCAGGGGGTGCTGCAGCTGCTGCATTTAACATTGTAATATAATTTCATGATAACTAGACCGATGAGGATTTTTAAAACATACCGTTGGTCTTTAAGAACATATTCCTTTGCAAATTTTTTTAAATTTACAATCAAATAATGTATTCCTTTTTAATGAAAATGTAGCTGGGATACAACAACTTGATGATCTGATCAAGTTGTGTTAAGGTTTTTCTTGGGAGTGTTTTTTTGAGTCACAGGCATAGCTAGCCAGCTAACTGCACGCTGTAGCAATTGCACCGGATAACAATTTGTGGAACAGAGGTGTTCAGTCATAACATTGGGGAGGCCCAACTAATGCCAGAAAGCCCAAATCACATAGCACTCTTTAAGCCATGCCTAAAACATCAGGGAAAATGAACTGGTAACCAACGGTGTTAAATGGTTCCAACTAGGGGTGTTCCAGGGTGCAAACAGTTCAGAAAAGCTTAAATCACCTAAATAATGTGTCAAAGGTCTCTAATCTAACAAAAGTAATAACAAATATTGTTGATCATGTCATACATGCAACTCACTCATTTTATGCCTCATTCATAATTTACGCAAGCTAAAAATCAACCCCACCACTGTGTTGTTCAGTCTTTTGGAATTTTCAGAAATTACCTTAAACATGTTGTGTATATACATGTGAAAGTAAATGTGAGCACATTTAAATTATGTTAACTGTTAATCATGTGAGCTGATTTTGATTGATGGAACAAGTCCAGCATCCTCTTTTTACTTTTGAGTCTCAGACTCTGATGCCGGTTTATGACTTGGAGCCTCTCAATTTGGGGCGAGTGCCATTCATAATATAACTGTGAGCGACTTCCACTAGTGGTGGCCCAGCTGCTCATCTGCATTTAACTGGCAAAACACCATGGATATCATGGATCATACTCATTTTTTGTGTGTTTGGAAAACTCATTAACATGTCTGACTTTTGCTTTTCCTATGTGCTTTATTAATGAATGCTGATTTCCATTTGTCTTTTTATTTTTTTGTTCGTTTGTTTCAATAGAATCCAAAGAAGAATTAAAGTGTCTGCAGTGTTCTTCGGAATGAAAGGGCTTAAACGAAGGTAGCTGTCGCATCAGTATGCAGTTATCTCAGTTAAGTGCACACAGATAATGTCAGTTAATGGTCTTACAAACGTACATTTTTTTTTTTTTTTTTGATTTCTCATTGCATTTGATGAAGCTTCTCCTGGAACAAAAGCAACATTATTTATCAGAGTTGATTTTGGTTTTTGTGTATGTTTTTGAAATTCTTCAAATGAGCTAAATGATACAAAAATCTTACGCCATCAAGATTGAAGTGTTGAACATGACATTATATTCAGGGTATCTACACACGGCAGGAGTCAAAGGTTTGGAAACACTGTTTACTGAGCAAAAATTGCCAACTATGAAGAATCTTAAGTAATAGATTCTATTTTGATGAAGAAAAAAAAATTGTTTACCAAATAATTTGTTTCTTCATGTCAATAATGTATCTATTAATCTGCTAGTCAAGATTTTTTCAAATAGTGAAAAAACAGACTTTAAAGGTGTTTCTTAACTTGTATCATTAGATTCCATTTCACTGCATATATTTTCTTCATCCACCACTCCTGAATGTATCACTAACCGCACTCGTGCTTTGATGCCAATTCCTGTACGAGTAGCACGAATCTCCGTCTTTCCTGTCCTAGCACTTGATTTCGAAAGCTTACTTTTTATAAAACGTTCATACCAAAAACAACTTTCTGTATATTCCTTTTGAAATATGAGTGTGCAAGAATGACATGGTATGCTTCATTTGACTGGGTTTTTCATGAATGTTAAATGGGATTTTCTGCCATTGAATAAATGATTTGCTTATTACATGACAAATGTTATTTTTTTTGTTCTCACCAAATCACATTAGTGACGTTAGCAACAGCACAACCACACAGGTGGTGTCCTGGCTGGTCCCCAGCAGCTCTTTCCTCTATGACAAACAATTTTACCATCCGCATGATGATAAATCTCTTATCTTAATATACACTTGGATACTTTGCTTCAAATGAGTATTTTGACAAGCACTGTCTGAATATACAAATATAAATCTCTGCATCAGGAGTCTGAAATTTCCCCCTTACTCATAAGACACACAATTCCCAGCAAGAGTAATTGATAAGGCATAAAAATCTATTTAAATCTGTTTTCCATACCTAACAGTCTGTTTATGACTCACTTTTTATCAGCCATCTTCCGGGACAAACACCAGGAAGGCGAAAATGAGTTCAATGCAAAGAAAGTTACTGTACATGCAGTTTATGAATTGCAATCCAAAGTCAATCTCCTTTAGCGATCAAATTTAACTGAAGCTCACCCTACATTATTCTCTTGCTCATTTAGTAACATGTAGGCAGCTGCTCTCCCTGTGTGCATATGGGTTTTCTCAGCGCACTGTGCCTGCCTCCCACTTTTCCAAATAAATTCAGGTTTGATGAGTAAATGATGGTTGCATCCTGATTGCAACAGTGCCCAATAAGGTTTCAAATAATCTGATTTAAAATAAACAGGCTGTCAGGTAGCGTCAGGTTTTTCCATTAAACCCCTGGGGGAAATTTTGAACCAACTTGGGATTTTTTTTTATCTTTTTGATGTATAATATCAACAGGAATGCATTTAAAAAAAAACACACTAGGAGGCTAAAATATTACATAGATTGTTAAAAAATGATGACTTTCAATATGCAAGCTGCCGTCCCTTCTAAATGCTTGCAAACAGGAGGTGGAGATGTTCGCCCTAGAGTCAAATTTAGCCCATGTCAGGCTCATTTACTGCCGTTCAAATGTGGAACTATTGTCAATTTTGGACACATTGAAAACCCGGTGTTTAATCATGCAGCCCCCCCGATTTTGCATTAATGCCTTCAATGGCAATTCGCAAATGGGGCGTAATAGAATTCATGACACTTCTGACATTTGCAAGCCTTTCAATGACATCAATGATTGGCTTAGCTTGAACTCCCATAAAAAAACTTCAAAAGTCATAATACTCTTATTATGACATTATAAATATTCCTATTTCAATTTCATAAATATACAGCAGAGTTACTTTTGCATTTATTGCATTTTTACAATTTTTGTTCATAAGAAGAAATATATATAATATGGAATACATAAAATATGTATGGATAGGGCTGATGTCACTGAACATTTTGAGGGGTTGAGATTAAATATATACTTAACAATGTTATAACCCTTTCAAAGTCAGCTCAAGTTGGGTGACAATAAGGAACAACCCCTGGACACCCAGGGGTTAAAGAAACAAATATGTAAAGTGTATTCACAATTTGTACACACAGATGACTGACGACATTGAGAAAATAAACCTGAATATGCTACAGTTTTACATGTTGACATGCATACTTTTTATGTAATAAAGTAATTTAAGGTTTTTCCTCACTGATTATGGAGGCTTCTCTAACAGCCTCACATGCTTTTTCTATTCATTCAAAGTGAAACTGCAACACTTATTTGATGTCTGTTAGAAAACTTAATTTGCTCGTATCGCTGGGCCAAAAGCAGCAAGATTTAGAATACAGTACTAGATAAAAGTGAATAGTCATGTTTTGGCCATGCGGGATTTTTTTTTTTCTTTTGTAAATGTTTAAAAGTGTGTGATTCACCACATGCATTATCACTGATTAACTCCACATTTTGCTGTTTTAAAGTACTCACTATAAACAAGCAGTGGATATTGTGAGCACCAGCTGTTTCCTCACTGAAGGATAAAGCAGCTTCATGTGCTCTCCATCACGGGTAAGGTCAGAGATGACACTTGTATCATCCACTCTGATCGGAATAAGAGATTTGTGGAGCTTTTCAGACAAGCTCGTGAGCCAACATGCTGAACGGTTGCTCTTAAAAGGGCTGTATTATCATAATGCTAAATTCTGTAATTCATAATAAGTGAGATATAATGACGGGAGCATTATATTTTAGATAAATCTGTCCCGATATAAAGTTTTGTCGATGTTTTTTAATTTTTTTTTTTTTTTTAGTGTGAAGCTGTCAGCATCAAAGTCTGTATTGTTACGTCTATCACACCAGCCTTTGGAATGCAATCGAGCACAGCTATCTAGCGGATAATTTATCCTAGACACAACTATAACCGAGCCCGAGCCACCAGTAAACAATGGTAACAGATGCCATATGTCACTGTCATGGTAATTAAGTAGTTTGTTAGTGCCCTGAATTGTGAATGTTCTAAGGTTTGTATTTAGAGTCGGGAGCAACAGATGCCATAGAAAGACGTAGACACTACAAGTTATGTCGCCACACGTTGCCAAGGACAACTAAAAAAAAAGTGTAAAGGCACTTGTGTCCATATATTATTGGGTAAATTAATTTATATTTTAAAGTTGGCTTCCTCCCCCCGTTTTCGGTAAGTTTTTCTATCATGCTTTACATATTAGCTTGACACTTTTTTCTGGTGTGGACAAAAATATGTGTATGCAGGGCACAAAACAAAGATCTTTTTCAGAGGTACTTGTGTTTACGTGAAGATTCTTGTGCGACTCAATTCAACCATTTTAGGCAATCAGTAAGTTGGTCTCCAGCTGTAAACCTCCTCACCTCTACTGGTTGTCTTGGTGAACGGGACTCCTGAACCCGTTAACTGTTCTTTAAATGACACTATTTGTCTTCAAGAGACAAATCGAGAAGCAACAGTAAAATGTGTATGCCTGTGGATTTTATTACCCATTTATAATTACAGCAGGTACACAAAACGTTCATAAAAGACCGCTTTGTCGTTGTTTGAGGGGCCCATCTGAATCCAAGGCCACTTAAGACTTATATTACCACATAACAGCATGTCATAATTTCAGTAGAGGTCTGTTTGCTCAAACTGACACAAATATCCAATATTGAACAAGATAAACATAATGTGCTGTACATGATCTTTAATGGACATGTCGTGTACTCTACTTGTCCCCGCAAATACTCTTTTTGGCCATTACCATACTACATAACTCACAATATAATATTATTGCCATATTTTATCACAATAATATATAGATGCAGCATTCATATGATAATCTAAATCGGAATGTGAAAATTGTTTCATTAGCATTCATGATATTGCTGACTAGTTTTCTATCATATTTTGATGAAATGTACCATGCGGTATCTTGCAATATATGTATTTTGTTCCACCCTAATCTCACGATGTCTTTTGGTCAACATACACAGAAAAATATGGAAAAATAGGTTATTTTTGTCATCGTCACACCATCTTCAAAACAACTAAGGCATTGAAACAAATGCTCACATTGCAGATTGCAGTCAGATTATGAAAAATATTGAGGGCTTGAATAATTTCTCCTGGGAATGCACTTTCTTGAAAAAAATACCTATTTGTCTATCTGACCAGGCAGACTCTAATGCTCTTGACAAGTATAGATGTAGCAAAAACAATAATTATAGATGTGAAAGCTTTCCAACACGGCTCTGTGTTTCCTGGAAAAGAAAAAGTACATAATTAAAGCTTGTACTGAGTGTGAATAGCATACATTTTTCAACGATGGTTCAGAGTGCTTAGGTCGTTGAGGAAAGTCTAAAAAAAAATGAGGAAAGTCTAGAAAAAATGCCTTTTTAATACATTGTTTTGATTTAAATGAATATTAACCTGGCTAGATCAGTATAACCAGCGGCGCAAAGGTAATGAGACCCATAACAATTTAAGTACAGCTTCAAACTGTGTTGAATTGCCTTTACACATATTACATCTCCAGTTACATATTTATTTTGCAAAGTGTACAATTATAGAGGGTAAATATTAAACGACATGCGTTGTCTATGGTTGGAAAAACAAGTGATTGTGAAGCTGAAAGGAGATGAAAACTATCGGCGTCATTGCACAAACATTGGCCCTCGCCAATAAAATTTGGAATGCAATGTCTTTCTCCGAGTGAAATTTCATTTGAAACGCCCTGAAGAATAAAACCATTGGTGTTCTAAACAACGGATGATGTATGAGTACCTTGAGGACAACAGCAGCTGATGACAGAAACATGATGAGAGCTGTAAAGAAAGACCTTAAAAACAACTATCAGGCCATCCTAAGAACATTCCCTGTGAAAGAATTCTCGATTGTGAGGAAGAAAATCGCCTTAATCAAAACAATAGAAATCTTCAAGAAAGAAAAATGTGCTTGTGATTCCAAACATACGAGCTCTTCTAGAAAATTCCATGGAAGTAAAATGTAGTGACAGGGTAATTATTTGTCATTGGGCATGACAGTGACACAAAACTAAATACTAAAACAGCGAATGAGTGTATCGTGAGAGATACACAAAGGAAATGAAGCAGCCTAAACCATTTTTAAGACTTGATCATTTAGTACATGCATTGTAATTCATATAAAAAAGCAATGATTGGAGTAACCCAAAAACAATTGCCAAAGGTGAAAGCTTGGAAAAGCATCACAAGAGTAAGAGTTAAGTATGTTCTACTTAATTCTGTCTTTTCCAATCAGTGGCTATCCTACCTTCAATGCTATCTTCTACAAGCACACCTGTTGGTGGTCATGAATAATTGGAATTTAGGAATCGAACAAAAAAATAAAAAATAAAATGCTGATCCTGCATACCACAGATAACAAAAAGCCCTTATAGAAAGCGGCATATAAGTCTGGTGTATTGAGCAAGATTGTGTACAGTATATTTCAGTTGTATTTTCTAAAATAATACATTTCAGTTCATAAAACCATGACTCTGAAACACTGTAGAAACCTTAAATTCCCAGGATTTCTGTCAATTTACAATTAAGAGAAAGTGTTGCTTACTGTAATACATTAAGGACATTTGCTCACTTAATAGTAACTGCTGCATGCTGTACCTTTGCTCAACCAGAAATTCCTGGATACATGTATGTATGCTTGGCTGCCTATTTACACTGTGTTTACACTTCCATGCTTATGTATATACAGCGATCCAATTCACATATGGACTCAAAACATTTACAACTAAAAGAGGTAAGAGATGGAAAACTGTCATTTATTTGTTGACTGTCAATGTAAGTGCACTGCTTTGCAAATTTATCAAGCGCTGGTCAATACTTGGTCATGTTCGATGTGACATGGGGTTAAAATCTGTGGAGTTGCACAGCATGACAACCTTTCAACTGCAAACAAGCATGGGAGTGAGCCAAGCAGAAAATTGCATTTTGTTTCTCATTATTACAACCACCATCCCCCATATTATTTTTTTTTTCTCAAGACATCAAAACGCCACATGCTCACTCTGCCTTCCAGGAAGAAAATTCAGCAAGAGGTATCTGTCAGATTAGAGAAGAAAATAAAGTGACTCCGGTATGAGGTCGAATCAACATGGAGGAGATGGATGCTTGAGCAAGTTAAGCTGGAGGGGACGTTTTCACGGCTCCAAACCCATGTAGAGGTGCGCTCCTGCTTTAATTATTCACACACTGAGCTGGCGCCTTTTTTTTTATATACATATCTGTACAACTGTCAAGGCCTGCTATTTCTTAAACCTTGTAATCAGAGGCTCATAATTAAAACACAGTAGGACAAAATACCCCATCACGGTCACGATTGCTCAGCATGTTGGTGATGGTTGTGGGAAAGGTAGATCCAAAATGCAGGAAAGACAGGAGAAGATATGCTCATTGAAAATGATTGAATAATACTTACAAGCAAAGTCCAACAAGGCAAAATAGGTTAAAGAAACAAAATTCCGGACAGAAACTAAACTTGCGGGGAAAACAGCCACATGAAGACGTGGAATCCTCAGGACTGGAGAAGCGACGACGTTTAACAATGACCCGACAACTAACTGTAACTAAACTGGGACTTAGATAAACAGGTCAATAATTATGCAAACACAAAACAGCTGGACGGAATGCGAGGCGGGGGAAGTTTATTGGATGAGACACAGAGGCTGGAACACACGGGCAACATGTGGTACAAATCACGCTAAAAAAAACACACACCACACAAAGAAAACAACATGAACCCAAACCCAAAATGAACTAAAATTCCACAATATGAGCCCAAAACAGGAAAGACCTGGACAGAACGTGACAATCACAGTCACAGCCTCTTCAGCAAATAGATGGGGTGAAAGGAGTCATTCACTCTGGGCAGGTCTCCAATCAATCACCATGAGTGTGAATGATGCTCTTGAGTGGCAGTTGATTTCACGTCAGATGGATGCAAGTCAGGAAGGTGGAGATTATCCAGGCTGATTTAGGACAAAAGGCAGACCGTCCTGGTTCTCGACTGCTTGCCAGTCGATCAAAGGGTACATACACGCGTGAAAAAAGAAAATGTTGGGGCTCTTTTTTTTAAAGAAACCCCGGCACATATTGAAAGAACCATTCTAACTCACATTCTCAGCTTTGGACAATTTAGTCCCCAGTTACTAATCCATGACTTCTTGACAGCAGATGTGCTAACAACTACCATTGTGTTCCCTGGAAACTAAATTGAATTTTCATTCAATGGTTCTTAGCACAGTGCAAGACCTTTCTGTTTAAATAAGTCTGAACTGAAACATAGGATCTTTTGTTTCTACCTTTTGGCACATTATTAAATAAGGGATTAGACAGAAACTGCCTCTGGCCAACAGTTCAATCCCTTAAAGAATTATCCACCCAAAATATACTTCTACATGATGAAACTTTTCTTTTTTAATGACAGTGGATTTTCCTTGAAGCTCAAAGGGCTTTAAGAAAATCCCTGTGAGTTCAGACTGATTCAGTGGAGTGATATTTTTCCATGGCTCAGCCAAAGGACGTTTTGTTACACTAAATTGATGAGAATCTCAGACCTAAAAATGGTATTATAGACATCCCAATCAATGTTTTTGGTTTCCACACGTTTCAATCACCTGATTTTGAAGGAGTCCAAGTTCCAATCCAATACAGATTCTAGTGGCATTTAGCAAATTTTTTATATGAAACCAGCTAGTGCTGGGCCCAGTGTCAACAAGTCAGTTTTCATTGTATTGTATTTCTTGTGAATTAACATTCTATCTAGTACTGCAGCAATATTTTGATAATACTGTATGTGTGTTATTATACATTAAACTTATTACTATGTATTGTGGGTATTTGGTGATTTTTTTTTTTTTTACTTCTCTGAAACGTTTATATTATGATTATATTATTATTATTATTATTATTATTATAAAATACCGATGGGACCAAAAAAATCACCTGGGCCTGTAATCTTATCAATGGAAGTATTACTATTTTATTTTTTTTTTACCAGGTTTCCAAGTACAGTATACAACTAATATATGCTGTTAGTTTTATTTGAAATAAATAAACACATAATAAATAAACAAATAAATAAAGAATCAGAAGTGAAAGGGTTAAAGAATTGGCATAAAGCCTAGTCATGATCGGCCCTGGTGTAATGACCAAATGTGTACAGCTACCATATATCAGACTATAACATTGTTTTATTGTTCAGATTGTAGCAAATTCACATAAAGCTGTCATAGATATGTTGCAGCAGTTGCAGTAACTCAGCTTCAGACAACATATCTTGTAAACCCTGCCATCATTAGTTGACATCACTGTGAATGTAGACCTTGAGGAAACGTTTCATCCGTCCAAACATGTCTTCACTCTTTGAGTGATCTCCTTTGATCCTGGATGGAGTCTTTGGTGAGAGGAGCTGAGGCTCCAAGAGCTTACAGATCCGACAAGGAGATTTGCCCGAGTCTGAGAGCTGTGAGCGAGACAGTAAAAATGATGGGCTGAACAGACTCAAAAAGGTGAAACGAAACTTCTCAGCAATGGGTGCAAGACACGACTACATCTTTTTTTTATTGCTGTTGTTTTAGAAGGAGAACATGTATATTTATGAGTGTGGGCAGACAGTAGATATTGTAAGTTCAATGCAACGTCTGTGTCAGCAGATACAAAACATGATCAATAGCGAGAGAGAAATTTGTTGCCATGCAAATTTACACCAGCGAGTATGTCAAATTGTAGATTTGCATGCATACTGACGTACCCTTTGATGATATATTTAAAATGTTTGTGTCATTTCAGACAAATCTCACAGCTGAAACATGAATGCTTTGGCAATTTTTCAAGAAATGTGGCGGAACCCACTCAGTCTTGGACTTGTGGAGCAAATTGAGTAATACAGACACCAAAACAGAAAGATATCTGCAATTGTTAATGTGGATTTGTTTTTTAAGAGGTGTTGCTGCATCAAATATTTGAATATGATATTTTCCAGAAGCATCACCAATTTCAATGCACTGCAATCTTTTGGGGTAAAAATAAAAGCAATCATAGTTTTTCAGTTGTTTTGAGTTATTTTTATAGTAACCTGTTCTGGTGAGCCCTTTGGTGTCATAATTTAAGATAAGAAACGAACCTTGCCATAATTGATTATGTAAATTTAAGCCCTCAGACCAGATCTATGGAGACAAGACTGAATGACAACCAGTTGATTGGCAACTTAATAAACACACAGGGCAATTAATTCACAAGCGATGTACAACAACTAAACTTTCCTATTTGTTTTGATTGGTGGACTATTTGGTGAGACGATAGTGCTGAATGACAAAGATAAACTATGTTAATCATTGTAAGACTTGCTGTTAAAGTGTGATAATTCTATTATTAGCATGACTATTAAAGTGAGAAATGTTGACTGTGATGCATTCTGCACATTAACCTGTTGGCTCGAACCACCCGGAATGCACAAAGCGCTTTTTCCTGCATGAGAACGACGATGTAGAAGAGATGCTTTACAGAGATGGAAGTCACACTCCATTACTGCTGAATTTGCATTTTAACAGCATCTGACAACATCAATTTACTACGCTATTAGCAAGGGCACAGCTTATTCTGCTGGACAGTGCAGTTGCATTCACAGTCAAGGAAATTTTGAAAAACATTCCCCCATTCAGTGTAAAATTGGCATAAAATGCCATGTATTCTTCAAAATAATATCCGTACTGTTTCCTTCCAGATAAACAAAGTCAAATTTGATCACTCAGCAGCCAAAGTCAAACAAGTCCATCTGGGATGTCTTGAATGAACGCTGTGCTCATTTCAAGCTTCGTGGTCAGCTTCAACCTAATACAATAAGACATGAGTCAAAAAGCGGGCAGGGATAGCATTCAAATGGAACCCAGCAGAGCAAAGAGCTCCAGCAAATCCTCTGGATCAGAAGCCGAATTCTGCATCTGGATCAGCACCAGGACGTTCATCTGTTTGTTCTTGGCTCATAACAAAAGTACACACAAAATCCACCATCCAAATTGCATTCTCAACTTTTTGAAGTACAGTACTGTATTCTGATCACAAACTAATTTAATATTATTTTAGAAAATACAACTAATTTTTAGGGTTACTGTGTCCTGTGAAAAATGCCCCATTTTGGGTGTTCTCTTATGCAAATAAAGGTCAGAAACACAAGTAGGTGGGTCAGTCCTTTTTTGATCAATATATGGGTTGTTTTGTTTTTTAAGCCAACCGTTTTTGAGGTTAAGTTTTGAGCACATTTTTAACAGTTCTATAGATTTACAAGACTTTCTGTCAGTTAAACCACTGACACATCTTTTCCAGGTTTCTCCCACATTTCAAAAGACTTGAAGATTCGATTGTAAAAGTGGGCCAAGACTGACTGGCGACCAGCCTTGGGTCTACCCGCCCTTTTGCCCACAGTCAATTGAGCTCAGCTCCAGCTTGCCGTCACGCAAATAAAGACCATAAGTATACAATATGAACATTTGAAACAAAACACGTTCATGCATCACTGTGAAGGGACTCATCAGCCGAGGACGTACAAGCAGCCGCAGAAGGTTTGTGGTTGGCCCCAAAACAAAAATGTGTCTTTTCTCTGCTTCTACAATCGATCTGAAAATGAAGGATGACGATATTTGTCTTCCTGGAGCCAATTTTCATCCCTGTGGAAGCCCACTGGCACCTCAATGTCACTGCATGTCTGAACAGCTCACAATAATTTTATGTTCTAATCTTACTGCGATACACAGCGCTGAGCTGAAATAGACCAATAAGAACATTTCCCTTTTATAGATGGGAGGCCATTGCACCACACTGGTGCTGCTGCTGCTGTAGTGTTTGATGTGCACTGAAAAATGACCCACCAAAGGCAATTTTCTAACCATTAGCCAGGGATGGGATTATTCACACGCTCCTTATATAGAAATACACATGCAGCCAGATTTAAGATCACAAGTGAGAAAATCCAAACATCCCTTTGATGAAATTCCTTGACGTGGAGATTTACACTCAAGAGCTCATCACTGGTTCACGTTTTCAACAACAGAATTATTTAAGACATACTACAATGTCACTAGAATGTTTTTGAAAACATTATTTGTGTAAAGTTTAAACTCATGTCATAAATTCTCAACATATAACAAAATCAAATCTAAATCTTGTTTGTTGTTGTGAGTTATATGAACAGTAACAATAATGCAGATTATTGTGGCTGACCAGAACATTATTGAATAAATACTTTTTTTGGACCATTATTAAAACATGAGGGGTGTGTTGGTCAAAGAATAAAAGGGTCTAAAATATTAACAAATAGGAGAAAACAAACAAATTGTTGGGGAAAAAGTATTTTTATTTAAAAAAAAGATTTCTGCGTAATTTAAAAATATTTTCTGGAATATGAAGAATAAACTTTTATGTAATTATTTTTTTACGATCAGTAGACTGTGGGAAGATGAAATGATGCCAATATTTTAAACCCATTTAATCAGAACGAAGAATTTCTTGCCAATAACTTCATATATATATATATATATATATATATATATATATATATATATATATATATATATATATATATATATATATATATATATATATATATATATATATATATATATATATATATATATATATATATATATATATATATATATATATATATAATTTTTTTTATGGAATAGACTGGAATAATCCTGTGGAGCAAATTGAGTGTGTGTTTTCCCGTGGCCCCTCCTTATTGCTTACATTAAGCATCTGTTGTCAGGTTCATGGACATGGATCTTGGTGGCTTTGTGAACTCGACTGTGCAGCCAACGGTTAAATATTCAAGTTTCTGCTCTGAGCTAATTTGTTTAAACAGAAGCACGGGCTCCTCAGCGGTGCAGCAGGTCCATCTGTCCGGCAGGCAGGTAAGCTCCAGGAAAGAGCACTAATCACCACAACATACACACTGCTTACAATCACCACTATTTAGGATTCTTCAGGGCTTGACTGCTCATGTGCAGTTAGTACTGGTCAAACATACAAGCAAAGAATTTACACTAAAACACCGCAGTAGACCACAATTCAAAAGTATTGAACAGTGACATTGAGTTTTCAGGATTTTGCTTTGAAACACCACAATAATCATCAAAAAATTAAACAAGTGATTGTCTCCATGATTAAATTTAAAACTTGGAAAGGCAAACAATCAACTTCACTGGCTGTTGATTTGTGGATCTACCTGCCTTCACTTTTCTGTTCTGTCTAATTGAAAAGCATGCTCCAGTGGCTAGAAATCCCACGACTGACACAACCATTTTAGAATATGTACAAAGTGTCATGTACGCAAATTACATTAAGTCAATCATAAAACTGAATTACAAAAGCTATTAATAGTTTCTGAGATATATGGGTGCAAAGGAAGGAAGCCAACGCCCATTTTTACCAAGAATCAAAGTTCTGCGCCAGAGCTCCCAACCCCCTGCTTCATTTGACCTAAAATTTTAGATTTTGTGTTGTGCCATAACCATCAACACTTACACAAAGTTTCATCTTGATTTGGCATAGAATGACCCACTACTGAAATGAAATGAAAACACATAATATTCTTCATTGAATATTATCTTTGCCTTATTCCTTTTTTATTGAGAGATTGATCCATTCATTCATTCTCTATTGCGCTAGTCCTCATTAGATTTGCGAGTGAGTCGGAACCAACTCCACCTGACTTTGAGCGAAAGGTGGGAGCGAAGTCAGCGAAGTCAGCCAATCACAGGTTCCAAAATACAACCGTAGGGGAATGTTTGCATTATTACCACATAAACCTTTGTTCAGACAGGATTGATTTTTATTAAATTAATAGTATTTCTGGTTGTATCCAGCCTAAACAATAATTTTGAGAGGATTACAAAGCAAAGCAGTTCATGGGATATTATCCATAGAAACTGGAAATCCAATCACGCAATACCTTTTCCCATTCTGACTCGAAAGGCATGAGCAAACTCGAGCAATTAGCGTCCATTTGTTGTAGTATTGGCTCATTGGAATTCAGTTCAGTCTCTGGTCAGGAGCATGAGACCTTTTATTCAACCACTCCAAGCTGAATGGAGACGCCCGATGCCAGGAAGCCAGAAAGACCTATGGCTATGTAATGAGGCAGGAAAAGACACTTTAGATTTTTGTGGTCGAGTCAGCGGAAGAAGATAAAACCTTTTTTTTTCTCAGCAGCAACAATGCAATACAATAAATGCAGTGTGCAAATTGTAATTATACAGCTAATTATTTATTTATTTATTTGCTCCTTTGAATACAATACTTACATGCGCTTGATATTGATTTTGTGGTGTAGCTACAGTGACACGCTGAGATGTGATGTGATTGCAGCAATAGTGGTTTACTCATGGTAGAAGCCCTTGGCCTGCTCGTGTCCTAGTCTAATTGGTTTATGATTTACGGAATGCTGCGACTCAATAATGCCATTTAATGGAAAACCCAGCGCTCGGCTCAGCACTGTGGTCAACTTTGATGAGCCGAAGCAGTTTTATTGCAACTTGAGTGCACAGTTTGGGGTTCGGGCCTTTTTATTGATTTACTGCGTCCGCCTCTCCATTAAATCCCGATTTGAAAAACCCCCACGTGTCCTTCTTTTTCTTTGGCAAGCCGTTTTGTGTTTAGCATCTTCAAGGTCATTACGAGCGTCGTCAAGGCAAACAGTGTTGCTATGCAGGGCTGAAGTCCAACAACATTGTCCATTAGCGTTCCAATTAGTAAGGCCTTGGGTGAGGAATCGCAGCATTTGGTGTTGGTTTTAATGCATTAAGTAGGTAAACGCACACTCATTTTATTGTTTCCCAAACTCAGTTAAAAATAAGGAATCCTTGTGTGCAAACAATGAGGCGTTCAGTGTGCCGCTGAGGGGAAAAAACATACTGAATTACTGGAACCTGTTTTGCAGAGCAGAAAAATCTCCTGGAGGATTTCCATAGAAACCGCAGGTCAGCAAGATTAGCCAAAGTGATGGGTCACCGAGGTCTGAAGCTGAACCAGGGCCTGGTTGATTGTAGTTCATGACTTCTCGCTTTGCGGGTCCATTAGACAACAACTTGTCAATTGGGCCTATCCTCTCTTTTGATTCTCAGAAGATAGGTTGGGATCTGTAAACACACAGACAAGGTTGTAAACTAGTTTGATGACTTTATTGAGCCATCTGTTCAGAGAGGTCAAAATTCTTTTGTGACTGAGTGTGAGATGCAAACGTTCGACAGTTGTTTGGCTCACTGAGACCAAATATCAATTACCTTCATGAGGATCAGAAAAAAAGCTTGTCACGCTTCAATAATGACTTTTAGGTATTTTCTTATATTGTCTTAAGTTGCTCCCTTTTAAATGGAAACAGGAATTGCACTTGTTGGTTCGAATGGTAAATTTACCTTTCTTCAGACAAAGAATTTTTTTTTTTCTGCATTGTGTAAGAAGGAGCTTGCTTACCAGCTCAAGTTTGGCCTATCACATAAATGCAAAGCAGCCAGCTGCAATGCAGTCACAGTTTATGTTGGCAACAAAGACACACATTTCGTGAAGCACTTTTGCCAAATTAAACTTGTTTATGAACAAGTCTGAGACGGGCAGGTTAGATGGTGTTTTATTTTAATTTACAGTAAGTCCTAATTATTTGGCAATTGACAAAAGAAGACAGCACCATTCCCCCTGATGTTCAAAATTAAAGGTTTCCAGGCAGCCCTTGGGACTCATCTCCAACACAGCAGAAGGTAATCTCCTGACAGAACTATCTTTTACATCTACTTAGACTGTATATAAAAAGATTAACTTTGTGTGGGTAGAGGTTGTGCACACATGTTGACTTTACTAATCCACAATGAGGTTTTGACGATTAGTTGCTATTCACATATTTTCAACTTGAGGAGGCAGAACTAAAGAGTGGGCTGAATTTGATTAGTCTGGCTTCTTAATTCATTCAAATTATCTTCTCTGTTTCTAAATATGCAGCGTTGATAAGCAAAAGAGCACCATTAAATTGGAAAAAATGTAAGGCTTTAATAGGATTTGAAAAAAAAAAGCGGAAGGAGAGTGTGAAAGTATTCCACTACACATGAAGATCAAATCAAACAATGCAAATCAAACCATGCAGAATGCACAGCTTCTCCATTTGTCCAAGTTGTCCAAGTGTTATCTGGCTATTCCAGTGGCGAGAACGCCAAATGAAAGGAATTGTTATCTAACTGGAATTACAATAACCTAACAGCTCATACGCTGCCCTTGTGCTCTATGTTGTGCGTAAATATGAGACTGCCAATCTTTTTTATTCATTCATCATCACATCATCGCAATAATGTTGACTTAAAAACATTGAAAGTCGTGCAATGTCCACTGGGTGATAAATATGCCTTATGCCATTGGATTTTCTGAACAAAACGCAAACCAGGCATACCCTATAAACCTCCTATATATGTGTTGGAAATTATTTGGAACACTGTGAGACAATAAAGGGTTCAGATAAGGGAAGACTTCAATAAAAATATACACTGAGCTACTCCTGCTAATATATTTGTGCAGTGTAAAGAAAAAATATGGAATAAAAACAATTGGAATAGACAACAATATCAACCACATATTCTGGTTATTTTTTGAGAGGGAGGACAGAGCAAAGAGAGAAAACAGCTGCAACAAAAAAATCGTAATGACATCTGCTGGTAGTCCTCAGTTTTAGAAGTGACACCCAAAGAGAGAAGACAGCAATATCATCTGACACTAAACATATATTAAACAGTAATCAGAGATGATTCATTTACACATAATGCAACTATCAATCGCAATCATCATCATAGCGGTGATGATAATCATTGTAATGCTCGTCATTATTTTTTTTCTTCTCCTACTCCCCAAGGTGGAAACATAGAAGATTGGATTTAACGTGTTTTCTGCTCAAAGCTGAGCTCATGTATAAAATCAGCGTTGACTCGTCAACACTGAGTTATACAGCAGTTTTCTGTGGCCTGTCACTTCCTGTTTGCAACATCTCAAATATCCAATTAGGTTTCTACAATTGAATTTAGGCAGGCTGTTCCTTCACGGTATTCTTTGCCACTGTGCACGGGTTCAGGAGGGAATATTAGATTTTGCTTTACACATTTCATAGATGTTTCGGTTTGCTGTCGGAAGAGAAAAGACACATTGTATACAAGTACAATTATTGTTTGAACAGCAGCCAACATTGTACCACGACAGCAGGAGAGACTCCATGAATGCAACATTAAGAAAAGCCTCATAATCTAATGAGACTGCTGTGATTGTAGTTTGTAGCCATTCATAACTGCACCTCATCAGAGAACACAATGGTTCCTGAAGTGGAACCACTATAGTTGAATAAAGTTGGAGATTTTGGATTTAAACCTACACTCAGAGATATACTACCACTATAAAGCAAGGTTGTCCAGCTTTGGTCCTTGAGGCTCACTAGCTATGCAGTTGCTATGGTCATTTATATGTCACTGTGATCATCATAGTCTCGCATTTGGTTATTTTAAGTTTTTATTTCCCTAATCATATAGGGTCGTGTATTTACTTTTGTGACAGCTTTGCCCCTTCTGTATCTTTTTTCATGCAGTTAATTGGTTCTTTAGTCTGCTTTATTATGTTATATAGTTTGTGGGTGTGTTTCATGCTTGACTGCCAACTACTGGTTACATTTTTAAGCCCTAAACTGAGCCTCTAAAGATTGTTTTTAGTGACAGGTAATGTATTTTTCACTTAACAGTAACTGAACATTATTTTTGTCATTTTGAATTGGAAATGAAACCAATTTTTCAACTGCAAAAAAGTGAAACTTTGAGCAGGATACGTTTAGTGAAAACCCTACTTGATCGACTTTTTTTTTTTTTTTAGCCCTATACTGCACTTTCTACCTTTCCTCTTCCATATCCTGTATACTTCTGAGCCCATAGTCTCCTCTGCAGGTGACACACTATCCTGCATGTTGACTGGTTGCTTTAATGTGCCCTGTGATTGGCTGTGACCAATCCAGCGTGTACCCAGCCATTTGTCCCAAGTCAACTGGGCTGGACTCCAGCTCAGCTCTGATCCTGAGTGGGATGCACGGATAAATTCTGGCTAGCTTAAACAAAAGTGATCTTAACGGACAAATTATAAAATGTGATGTAAAACTTTTTAACGACCTATGGCGATCATCCATTTAAATTTGTAGGCAAGATGCAATCAGAGGACAGACTACTTCCCTTGGGTCAGGCATTAGTGTGTCATCTTTATTCTACTCACAACTCTTCCAAACTCTACACAGACAATTATGGCACATCCAGATGGATTTAAGAAGGGGCACCAAGGATACTGTGTGAGCTGAGATGGCACCAAGCCATATGGTTTTATCATCCTCACAGACAGAAAATGCATTCTCATCTTTTGACTAGAAACATCCTGCCAATGGCTTCCAGTCACTGATTGTGCAGTAAAATGCCACAGTGGGGAGTGCCACCTGTCTCAAAGCAGTATGATCCTGCCAAGATGATGTGCCTTTTAGCCTTTTTTTCCCCTGACTCGGCTAAATAGGTGGAAAAAAGTGCCACATTAAATTTGATCTTTCATTCATCAAATCCCTGCTCACTCAAATTGTCATACCGACGACACTGTAGCACTTGCTTTAGTCTTACTTATCAGTAAGGCATCGTGACTTTTTGAAGGTTGTACTAATGTGGATTGCACTATCCTTTTTCAGTCCCCATTACTCATCTCTTTTGAGAGACACACACATCTTGACTTCAAGTTCAAAGAACGTTTTTTTTTTTAATTTAATTAATTATACAGATTATTATCACTCATGGTGAAATTCAATTTGCACTCATAATGAAATTCAGTTTGCACTCAATTTTCAGTATTGCCACTACACAGAAAACTAGAACACATTAATGAGCTTAAGAGGTATCATGCATATAAGGCATGCAGTTCTAACTTATACAATGCAAGACTATGCATTTTGTTTTTATTGAAAATGTATGTTTCCACCAAAGTTGATGTTCATTGTAAATAAGATTGAATGTAAAACTTAACTGTCTTAAATGGAGATAAAAGCTGAGCAATATGGCCAAAAATTCCCATTTAGTTGATATTGAATTGGTTCACAATAATGGAATACTATACATTATGATCTAAACTTACAGTAAGTGTAAATTTATATATATATATATATATATATATATATATATATATATATATATATATATATATATATATATATATATATATATATATATATATATATATATATATATATATATATATATATATATATATGATGGGTAGTTAAATTTGAAATATAAACATTTTGTAATGATCTGTTTTTTTTTCTAATTTGCCTTTGTTTACATTTATTCTTATCACCTCATCCTTGTGATCTTTATTAATGTCTACCCCTGAATCAATATTTAGAATCCAAAAGAAGTCATACAGAACATCATAAATACACAACAGCATCCCCTGAACAAAGCTCCCAGAAAGGGAAGGAAAAACTCAAAAACCCCTTCTGAGGAAAATAGGAAACCGTCAGACGGGCCCGCAGGTGGGAGGAGCCCTTTTCATGGCTCAACAGGTTGCAATAGATGCCGAGTCCTAAAAATAGCAGATTGTGCCATATTAGGCAGTAAGTGTCCCTTGACAGCAGGCGAAGCCATCATGTAAGATCCTCCTCACAGTCTGACCTAGTGGATCCATCCTAACAAAAGCGCCACAGAGGAGATGGTCCATCTCAAAACCCTCTCAAAAAATGTGTCCATGTCAGGCCAGTGGCTTGTGTCTTCCAATAAGCTCCTTCAGCCGCTCGTGCCCTGTCCAGGTGGTCCTCGTACCATCAGTTTCCTTTGATTTACTTTCATGGTTTCTCTATCTTTGTTGGTTCATTTTGTTTGATCTTTGCCTTAGTAGTTGTTTGCTATCTTGAATTTCGTTTTTTGGGCTATGATCTTTAAGTTGAGTTTAAACACAAACATAAAACACAGTTTTGCGACCGCATGATCATATTGTCTAAAATCGTGATTATGGTCCAAAAATGTTGAATTTTGAGTCAGATAGCAGAGGCTTATAAAAGCAGACTTTGTAGCTTTGCGCTTCATTTCCTCACTGACATTTTAGTATGTCAGTGGCACACTCAATGAGGTGAACACAATCACCTAATAATGAGCTTCCAACATTCTAAGTCGCATTCCATTATCACTTTGACTCATTACTTCCCTGCAACATGCACTTCTGTGAGGCGCAGCCATGTGATCTTTTGTTCTTTTTATATTATAATGAGACACTTCATCAGTTTTATCAATAGACTTGCTCACTGAATAAATATACAGTAAGTAGTTTTAAATTCATGGGTGGTATCTTTGAATTCTCTGAGCCTTGACAACTGAAACAGAAACACCTTTTAGAATGTGTTATCACACTCGGCAGAGACAATTGCTCTGTTCTGCTGTTTTTACTTCGCACAGAGGTAAAATAAAATAGCATTTAATTTATATAGTTCCATCTAACAAAGTCCTGTGTCCATATGCATTACTTCTGTTCCACAAATTATTGCTATTATATGGACATTAGATTGGTTTTGATGAGAATCTGTCGTTAAAGGGACAAAGTGTAAGATTTATGCTTATGATATGATCAAATGTTTTCAAGTACCCCCTGCAATGTGGTGATATACAGTACTAGCCATTACTGTTTGGTGCATTTATTGAGCATTTCTGAAGATGTTTGAAATATCCCACTGTATCACTAGTCGTTGAATGCAATGCACCTAAGTATCTTCATGCTCATGAATCTGGTTGTTGCTAATGCTAAATGCTATCTTGGTTGACAGTTCAACATCAAAGCACTCACCAAACGTTGCTCGGTAACAGCAGCTTTTGGAAACTGGCTGTGGCATTTACTGTATCTCGCACAAGGTAAACATTAAGGCTCATTTTGTGTTGCTTTGCCCGTAGCCATTGGCTACACAGGACTACCTTTCCCATGAGTCTCGGATACCGGAGCCTCAAGTATTTATAGTACCAGTATGATGAACATGAAGCTTGCTAGCATGCCACAAAAAGTGACGCTGAGGATGGAATTGTTAAAATACAAATATTCTGATACCCATCCTTTGATTTTGGCATAGAGGGGGGTTGAAACTAATACTATGGATTGAACCGTTCCTTGTTAAAAAAAAACACTCTGGGTTTTTAGCACATGATGAGAAACAAAAATGGTACTGTACAATAAGTCAAATTTAGATAAATTCTACATTTAGCCCTAAGATTTTATTTTTATCAATAATTAATCATTGTTAAACAGAATGTACCCTGTTTTTTGGACCACAAGGTGAAAATAAATCGGGTGGAATTCATATTAATGATGACAAAATGGTAAACCATGAACCATTGATAAAGCACATGTTTTTAGAGAAAAATTAAGGATTTTAAGTGTGCATTATAGTCTGAAAAATACCATATTCCGTTATATGAATGGCACTGATTAAATATAACTTTGGCAGTCTAGTGAAAGAGTGTTTAATTGTTCTTTCTGTAACAATAAGTAACTGGGTAGATGAAGAAAGATGTAATTTGAGAGAAAAAAATCACTGCTGTAGCTTAACGTACTGCTGCTTAAAGCTTTGTGTTATTTAATTTGGCAAGAATTAATTTTAAATATAGCTCTTTGTATTGAACATCATTGTGTGTACTCAATGGTGTGATTTATGTACTTCATGTTCTTATATTGTCTTCATTTATTATTTAATAAACTTAGAAATCCATCAAGCTTTTACTAAACAAGCGATCCATCTGAGAGCATTATTCATTCTTGACAGATCATTAATATTTAATTTCTCTCACTATATTTTCCAAATATTTGATCAAAAAAGAAGGCCCTTTTGTTGGAGGCTCAGTGCAGAAGAAAAATGTTTTATGCGAAGACATTTTGTGCAACCTTGTGTACAATTTTGTAATTGAATTTCACATTTAAAAAACATTTCAGGTAGTTTGTGACAAGGTCACCAGCATTAGTACTTATAAAACATTCTGAAAATAGTGATTATGGAGGTTGAGAGTACGAACGCGTGTACCACCTTTCTTCTTGTGTTCATTAAATAGTCTTTCAGCATAACTTTTTACTAACCCTGATTTTAGTAAACATGAGATGCGGTGCTATTGAATGATCGTTTTTCCTCTTTAATTCCATTTCAATCAAAAATGTGTTTTCAGTAGATGCATTTTGCCCCTAGGTCATGCTGCAAGTTGTGCTTAGATGTTTGAATGGTATTTTAGATGCACTGCATTTAATCAAAATCTGCTGACTCATTTCAATACTTTAAAATGACTCGTATTGGAGAACAGCAATAGCAGTGGAGAACACTCAGCATGAATGTCGAAAGTCAAAAATATGGATGAAAAACAATTTAGTCTGCTTTTAGTAATGAGTCAGCTTTTTATTATTCTCCTGCCCTTTGTTGCATAAAGGCAGGCGGGACATTTTCTGGGAACAATACTACTGGGAGCTCTTCTAACATCTTGGCAAGGAAATGTGTGCAGCATGCTGCCAAAGTGAGAATAAGCTTTAATTCTTGACAAGATTCGTTTTAAACAGCCAGGTCCAAAGAAGAGGGGATATAGGAAAGGAAATATTTCAACAATACTTAAAAACACCTATTTCAATTTTGGGTAAGTAGATTGTTTGAAGAACAGTGATTTTAGTGCTTTACACCTGATTTGTTTTTTCTTGTGGAAGTCCCATGCGCTTCCAACAGCCGTGAAGTGTAAATTATTTATTGACTGCAGATGTAAAAACATTGACTGTGTATACGGTATGTGTTGACAACTAAGTGAGTGGCTGTAAACCACACAGCAATGTGTATTTAAAAAGCTTTGGGTAAAAAGAGAGAGCAATCACTTGATAATCAATACATACATTAAGCACTAATTCAATTTGATTCTTAGCTAAACACTTTACAGTTTACCGTATTTTCCACACTATAAGGCGCAGCGGATTATAAGGTGCACCTTCAATGAATGCCCTTTTTAATACTCTGTTTTTATATATAAGGCACATCGCGTTATAAGGCGCATAGAATAGATGCTACAGTAGTGGCTGCGCTTGCATTATGAATACACTAGATGGAGCTGCACTAAAGGGTTTGGCAATGAAACAATCAGATAAGTCAGTCAAACTTTGATAATAGACAATCGGAAATGAAGAATAAAGATGATTTATGAAAAGTACTATTTGAAGAATGCGGCGAAAAATACCTTTTGATTCTGTTTGAAGATCTATTTTAGATCTATGAAAATGAAACAAATTCTTATTAATATTTAAGTTAATGATTTATATTTGTGAACAGATCTCTACTGTAACCCCAAAACAGGACACTTTATGTTTCATAGTTTTCTGTGAACAAATACATATTTATATATTTTTTTTTTTAGAATAGGTCCGACACTTTATATGGATATGATTTTCAGAAAAATACTATAATATATTAAAAATTAAGTTATTTCTTTTTAACAACAGATTCCTTCCATTATCCAAAAGAGTGCACTTTAGGTTGATTATTTTCTTGTGGACCAATACAAAGTTTGAAAGGGTCAAAAGTTTAATAAATCAGCCATTGATGGCATGTTTCAAGTCTTTTTTTTTTAAGTCTTTTTTTTTCACCCAAAAATGCTTTGCATTGATGAAGGGGTACTTGATTCAAAAGATATTTCACTGGGGGTACATCACTGAAAAAAGGCACAGATTGGGGGCAGACAAGATGGTGAAACTACTAAGACTCCTAGTACAACATCATCAGTATAGAACACATTAATGAGGCTGACTTGACACACTTTCACTCTACTAGACCATTGATTCTTCACCATGGCCAGCTTGTTAAAAGAATTTCAATTTTGCACCTGTGGGCCATGAGGTCTGTGGGCTAGCATATCTTACCAATTATATACACAGGATCTTCTGCTGCAACCAAAGTGATCCTCACTTACAATTTGTGCACTAGGTGTCGAAAAACGTGTCAGACTGTTATTTGCCTGTACATGGAAGTAGATTAGAGGTAGTAGGAGAAGAACCCCTGCAAAAATACGTCCTGCATCAAGGCCAATGCAATGAATTACCGGTTATGATCAACTTACTGGATATGTAATTAAAAAGGTTCTTTATAACATTTTGTAAACATAGGCATTGTTATTGCAGTTGTACGATAATGCTTCTTGGAGGAAGATGGATGCACAAACACAAAATAAGCTTCCTGACAGAGGGTATTTCATTGTTTCGGTCAAACTGTGTGAGGGTGGAAGAGAGCTGAGGGAGCAAGTGGACCACCGCATACGCAATTATAGATTAGTATTCAAAACACCAAATCATACATATGTTCATGTCTGCTAAATTAATAGAATGTGCAGTAGAGAGTATGAATGTGTCAATTTAGAATTCCATATAAAATATGGATAGGAGTGTAAAATACTTCCACAATCGTGAGTGGAGGCATGTATTTACTCAATTGCAGATGCAATGTGGAGGCATATATGAGGTATTCAAGTATTAAGGGAAGAACACATACAGTATAGTGACTAACTTAGGGCACAATTTGAAAAAAAATATGCTATTATCTACTTGGTTGTCACATTGATTTGGGCAATGTTAGCAAGCTGTGACTTAGCAAGCCATTCACACTTTGTTTTGTGTCAAGGGAACATGCCAAACAATGGAATGATAACATTTTTGGAGAGACCTTGCGCAAAGCAACACACTCATTGAATTGGAATGAAGTTAAAGATTCAAGTGGAAGTTGGAGATTGGTTTGTTGATCTCGAGCTTTCCTTTAAAACCAATCCACGCAAAAGAACACCTTTTGTGTATGACAAGTCCGTTTTTGTAAATGGTAAATCTCACTCAATGTCAAATTGGCGCTCCCTTAAATGAAAAGGGGTGGGGGGAGGGCAAGTTATGACTAGAACCATTGACATAGAAGAGATGTTATCAAAAAGAAATAACTTATTTCTTAATAAATATTTGTCCACAAAAAACAATAGTGTCAGACGTGTTTTTAAAAATAAGTAATTAATCATTAAAATAATCAATATAAAATGTCACACCTGCTCTCAAAAACAAATAATTATAAATAAATACATATTTTCCCACAGGAAAATATTACATGTAAAGCGCCCTGTTTTGGGATTAAAGTAGAAATATGTTCATAAAAAATATTTTTAACCTAATTAATAATACACTTTTGTCCACAAAAATAATCAACATAAAGTGCCAGACTTATTCACAAAAAGAAATAATTACAAATAAATATTTGTCCACGGAAAAATATTCAATTTAAAGTTTCCTCTTTTTGGATAATAGGAGAGATCTGTTCACAAAAATAAATCATTAATTTGACAGGTAACGAGTGGTGGCACGTGACAAGTTGGGGCGAACCTTTCCAGTTTTGGGGAAAGTCTGGCTTTTTAAAATAATAAAATTGAATAACCGGAATTGAATAACGTTAAAAAAAAGTGAACTTATATTTGTTCTATGAATTTATACTAAAACATTGAATTAATTCAATAATCATTTTTAAAGGACTTTTGCATGTTTGTTGAATTTAAAATCATAAGTACCCCCTGGTACCTTCATCCCCAGGGGTACCCGTACCCCCATTCGAGAGCCACTGGACTAGATAATTGTGCCGTATACTGAGACTAATAGAATCCAAGTTGATATCATGATGTTGCTGTAAACATTCAGTTAAAAAAATGTTTGAAATAAAAACAATAATTAAAATAAAACAAAACGTCCATGTACCAGTTTTTTGCGGAAATATCTGAAGTTATAACCTACGGCTTATAGTCCAATACATGACAAAAATCAATTTTTTGTTAACTTTTTGTTGTGGAATTAGTCTTGCTTGGATGCAGATCCGATAATGTTATCGCTATCTGACTTTTGTCTTGCCTTCCATATTCAAACAGATACAACTACAAAAACACAGACTACAGAAAAATAAAAACAGACACGACAGAATAAAATAATTTACTGTCGTGTGAAATCCACTTCTTTGCCCCTCAAGAGAATTAGAGAGAGGGCTGTGATTGTTTTCTATTTGCAAGGTCCTAATAGGAATATTGGAAAACTCATTACATCTGGAAGGGAACTCAATTATAGACTAAAAGTGTCTGTACTATGTATCACAAACAAAGCTGTCATTAGTGCGATTGAAAAACAAATGTCCAGTTTATCATTTACCACTTATCAAAAGTAACAAACAAACTATAAATCATTTTGTGACTAATCTCTTCACCAGTGCTATTTCTTTCATGGCCAACGCTATTAAAAGAAAACACTCCACTATAAAGCAGTCTTAATGTCTTTCAATGTACAATGAGGTTCTCTAGAATGTTATGTTTTTGATCCTAGTATTTACAAGGCTCAATCTGGAGTTTTTCGTTGCTGTCACCATAAGAGTAATATGTGATATTTACAGTACATCTACTTCATAGACAATGACATTTTCAATCCCATTTTCCTATTATTGTAGTCTCCCATCTTAATGACGATTCTGAATGTTCAATATGCAGCAGGGGCATTGAAAATTTTCAGTGGGGAGGCCAAGGTGACAAATACCTCATGGAGGTTTGGCAATGTGTGCGTCGGTATTTCTTTATCATACTTTAAAGTTTGCATTCAGATCAATTGCACATTCTTTTTTTTTTTTTTGGAAGTACTTTGAAAATGTGTGAAAATGTGTCATGTTTGGGCATGATGGTTGGCAGAGTTGGACCCAAAGGCAGTGAAGCTGGAAGGTGAACTAAAAAAGGAGGACCAATAATCAATGTAGAGAACAGTAAAGTAACAACCAAAAAGGACATCAATTACAAACGCAGCAGATAGGGGGGAAACACAGAACTGAGACAAACTGAGACAAATGGACTTAACTTTAATAACTTCAAGCAACTTGGGCCTGGACATATACTAAGAGCAAAAACAACCACGTGTGACATAGACAATGACCCAACAACTAACTGAATGCAAACTCTGACTTAAATAGACTAGTGACTTGACAAGGAAATGCAAAACAGCTGGAGAGGAACAAAAGGCAAAGGAAGCTGATTGGACGACACGTGGAGGGAAGCTACACAGACATGTGGAAACAAATCACTCTAACGAGGACCGACAAGAGGGAAACCAAATTGGAATAAGACACAAGAACTAAAAAGAAACACACAACTTGAAAATGCCAAAATCCCCCAAAAGAGATAAAAAACAACTGGAATGCACAACCGAAAAATAACAAAAATGTAGGGAGGCATCGTATCAAGTGGTCTTAGAATACTGTAGGTATATGTGTGAAAAAGCCAGAAATGACAGATTTAAAACATCCCCTTGGTATGGGGTGGCAACAGGGGTGCCCACTGAGCCATGGTGTAGCTCTGTCCTTGACACACAGTAATTATAGCCTTTAGTTCTCCTGCATGCCCCGTTAAAAGTACAATTGCAGCGCTAACTGACAAAAAAAAAACCCAGATTTTATAACTCCTTTTGAATAAGTTTCTTACCGCCTACCAAAAATGTCCTTCAAAAATCAAGTACATTGTAATTCTGTTTTAAACGCACCTCCTTCATTCACTTTAAGAGGAATGAAACTCAAACGTGTTTAAAAAGGAAAGCCAATCAAATGTTCCTCTTATTTGAATGTGAAATAGCATAAGATATTTTTCATCATTGGGGTTGCAGGTGAGCTTGATTCTTCCCAGCTGACTTTGGGTGAGACACGTCATCTGTCCTAGACTGCTCACCAGTCAATCAATGAGTGTGAAAAACCAAGGCTATGCTTTTGGGCGTACATGATTTTCATAGAAATGTAATATTTTAAGTTGCTCAAGACTTACTCTTACTGTATGTTCATGGCGTGAGTTGGTGTTCATTCGTTTTTCTTTTCTTTCATTTTCCATCGTGATTGAAGCTCATTCTGAGCTTCCTGTAAGTACTTTTTTTCCCCACGTAGCATGTCTCTGGTTAATGATTCGCTTTGCATTGAATTTCCTCTAGACCCAAATTTCTGTCATTCATGTTGCCCCCCCCCCCCCCCCCCCCCCAATCGCCAATCTCCATTCACTTTCCGTTTAAAGACAAGGCATTAGTATTACAAAGTTTTGTTGTCTGCTTTAGGATTTGTAATTTAACCAAACACACATTTGTAACAGTTGACTGGCCTAAAAGATCATTCCAAAGTTTTTCAAAAGAAGAATTGGAAGTAGGATGTATTAAGTTTAAAACTTCCT
Organism: Hippichthys cyanospilos; assembly: GCF_059441005.1. NCBI lineage: Eukaryota > Metazoa > Chordata > Actinopteri > Syngnathiformes > Syngnathidae > Hippichthys > Hippichthys cyanospilos. Next base: position 9,748,299 of record NC_142378.1, on the reverse strand, counting down.
TTATGATGAAACTTGTGGTCAGGGATGACTAATGTTTATACTTGTGCACCTTTTACTTATGTTGCCATTGTCTTAGACCAAGGGCTGCACAAACCTTTTTGCCCTATGATCTACTTTTGCAGCAGCCAACAGCTCAGTACCTATATAAACCAAAAATAAATTAATAGCTCCTCTTTTGCAGTGATAGCAGTAAAAAGTCACAACAATAAATCTTGGCACCCATACAATAAATCAATAGCTCCTTGGAAATCACTCGACACTATTTTGTGAACACCATACAAATGAAAATGCATATCTGCATCATCCAACTGCTGTAAGAAACACTGTCATTCCACAATTGCTCAATCATCAGATCTTTTTCCGCATCAAGCAGAATAGGGCTCCTCAGCCGTGTACTCCATTTTGCTGCCATACAGTAAGTACGAAGATCTCAGTTTTCCAGTTCTAGTAGTATAGTGAGTATAAAAGACAAAAAAAAACCTAACACAGTTACCATCACCATCTATCATCACCATCTTGTGGCGCTATGCGACACCAGGCACAAAAGTGAGTAGACCCAACAGACACTGAACACAAACTATCAAATAATGAAAAAGTTTAATACCGAAAAACTGAAAGTGTCATTGCAGATAGAACAAGTGTGTGACAAACAACAGGAGGGGCGGAACCAATAGGGCGATGACATAAAACAATACTTGATAAAAGTAACAAAGTAGTGCGTTCGGAGAAGAACTTGAGGAATCAGCAAAGAAGCAAACAAGAGTCGCGGCGAATATTTACGGAATCCAAAATGACAACCGGGAGATCAACAAGGAGAGTAGCAAACTAAAGGACTAGGTAGTGGCTCGGAAAAACTCGGAGTTCATAGAATGCGCGGATAATCTGACGGAAATTCAGAGAATAATCCCACCTCGTAGCCCTGCCCCGGCTGCGCTTAAATAGTGGGTGATGAACATTGCAAACGGGTGCGCAGGTGGTGGTTCCGCCCCTCACACAAGATTGTGCCCGTCCTGCAATAAATGAGAGCTCCACTATTACTTTCTGTTAGCACTATCATTTTCATATTTATACAATTTCTTCCACTCCATCTACTCCATAATAAGGTGAGAATGTGTCTATTCTTTTATTAGTGCTTCAAGATTATGCCCTTATTGCTCTATTACATTTATTTTCCCCCAATTTTATTGCCTACTTTATTATTTGCTCAGTTGTGATAATAAGAATTTCATTGTGTAGTATTACTATGCATATGACAATAAAACTCTTGAATCTTACTGCTACTTTAATTTTTTGGTGGATTCTGTTTACTTCAATTTACAAACCAAAATGACTCTTACTGACTTACACGTATGTTTATGACATATTTTTTGCCATGTATGCCTGAATAATATGCTCACAGTTTGCAGATGGTCATGTAATGTCATCCTTCTCAATCAAATATTCACCCAGCACAAGTAATATTGCTCCTTGCAAGGTAATCGATGGCATGAGCAATCTTTTACGTCTTTTTTTGAACACAGAGGCCTGAAAATATATTTCATGCTTTTAGGGTAAGCCTGAGAGCAAAAAAAAATAGTGTGTTAAAGCTAGAGTATATTAACTCTAAATTTATTTGGCAATAAAACGAAAAAGCTGTACTGGCACAAAGCAAACCATGCTCTTTAATCCACCATTATTTGTAGCCCCACTCCAAAAAGTAGAATTAGACACCTTATTTACGTACTTGCTCTGCAATTAGAAATTGAATCCCTCCCGGAATTGGTGCTGTTTTGTACTAAATAGACTCACAGCAAGTATTTGCATTCACTCTGTTGGTGTTGGAGTGGCGCCCAGCAGCCTGAAGGAGGCAAAAAAACATCAAATCACATCCTGAGCCATTTACAAAGATTGTAACCACACTGAATGACAAGTCACGATGATTTCGAAGCAGAGGGAATAAACATCCGGTGGATTGAATGTAGATGTTTCTGTTTGCAGAAAATGTAAAGCGCTGAGCCAGCATTGGGGCGTTCCCATATTTTGTAAAGGCTGAGTAAAATGAAGTCATATGTACTATGTTTAATTTTCTCACATTTTGTCAACAAGGGAGCTATTATCATAATGCGTTGCCGACTTGCCGTTGTGTTTACAAGTGGATTTATTTAAGATACAGTGCACATGATTTGTTTTCTGTATTCAGCGGAGAAAAGCGTTAAGTCCTAGCATCAGTTTCAATATAAATGCATGATGTTGGAAAACAAATCTTATGAATAGACCTTCATGGTTCCCAGAGGGAGAACCCTAATGAGTCGCTTAATCACGCTCCACTTGGAAGTTCAACAATACTGTGTTGAAGAGTGAAATATGCATTCATCACTTTCTTGCTCTTATCATTTAGCATCATTAGGAGATTACAATCCACCGACTGCTTTGTTTCATGTCTTTATCCTTGTAAAATTAAATATACCCTTCTTGGTCACAGGCAACCTGTTTTTTTCGTCTGCAACAAAGTCATTTTCCACTGTGGCGCTTGCTTTGAGAGTGCACCGCAGACTCCTCCAAATTTGTATTCGCAAACCAAACCATGGCAACCATGCTGCTGTTTTTGACCTGATGACATCACATGCCATTCGATCAATGCGGGCATGTACAAAAGCACTTGTCATGTTTATCACCTTTCAAAATGCCACTCGAAAGCCACCATTGTAATATTGTCTCAATTAATTCGATGCAGTTTTCCTCAGCGTTACACAAGATTTGTCAGCGTCGATGCTGTTACCATAGCAACGCTTTCAATGCCTTCCCAGCTTTTTCTTGAGAGATACCCTTAAAACAAACTTCAGTCAGTGTAATGCTGAAATATAGCTGACAAGAATGACCAATATTATGAATTTTCTTTTTTTCCTATTAATAATGTAGTACCATAAAAGTACCAAGCCTGACTATATAACAATATGTCATTTTACACTGTAGAAAAATATGACTTCAAGTGCCGCATTACATGAGGTGTACATCATAAGCGTCTTGGACGGCTCGGAAAAATGAGCTGTCAATGAAAGTGAAACTTAAGCTTTTCATTGAATCCCTGTGCCAGTATATTTTACTTAGTATGAAAACTGAAGGGATATATTGCTGAAAGTCAATGAATTTCAAACACCAGAAGCCTTATCAGGAGAGAAAAAAGGAGTACACTGGAGAGATATTTGCTAGGTCTGCAATAACTTAGCTTTCTGAGATCCTAAATCGAGGTGAGACTGAAAGCAACCAAAAGCAGGCTTGTTCAGTGCCCTGTTACTTAGTTTTTGTTAGATGAGCCAGAGAACCTATATATATATATATATATATATATATATATATATATATATATATATATATATATATATATATATATATATATATATATATATATATATATATATATATATATATATATATATATATATATATATGTTCAATCATCTCAAATGACCACAGCATTGAGTAAGCTACCACGAGTGGAAAAGTTCTACACAGACAGATGTGTTTGTCGGATCTCTAAACTGATTTGGTCTGGATTTATGGCTTCATTAGATTGTGTTTGGACTCCTGTGAGCACCAGTGACAGACATTGTGTAAGATACAGATAGGAATCTTGTAAAGACACACGACAATTCTCCCAGTGTCCTAATAAGAAAATATAAATCAAAAGAAATATGATTACAAGACAGTGTTTGTGAATAATCAAACTTTACATATTACCCCATCTCGGACTCATTACGATTCACTGAGTGATACAGCTGTGGCAATGTAATCCAATAAAGTGGAACAACAGCACATCGCTGCCACTATATGTTGGATTTTAATGGATTTATCGCACAGCATTCTTTGACCTCATTGTTGCCTCTCAGGGATGAAAATACTCCTGCGCTCTGCAGAAGTCGCACTCTGCAGAAGTGAGTGGTGGTAGTGGGGGGTAAGCGGCTCCTTACAAAAACTCACACCCCATTGTTCACAGGGTAGAGCTGGTCAAAAGACTCGGTTCAATCATGAATTTCTCATTACGATTAGCTAAGCCTGGAGCTTCCACATCATTAGCAAGATCCTATGGTTCAAAGGTATCAGTCAGGAGAAAAGTGGAAAAGAATTTTCCAAGCATTAAGTATACTATGGAGTAAAGTCAAGAAAATCATCATTACTGGAAGAAAACACAGAACGGTGACATTACCAAAAACGAGTGTAGAAAAATATCAATGCCAAGTTATAGTTTGCAAAAATGCATATAAAGAAAATGTGCTATGGTCTGATTAGACCAAGATGTAATTATTTTCTTGAAAAGAATTTATCATTTATCTACTGCATATCTTTTGTCATTCAAGTTCTGGAACTTAACAAGGCACTTACCAAATGAATGTCATGAAAGTTCAATTACAGTTTGGATGTTATACTTAATGGAAAGTAAAATAGAACCACCAGATTACATTTTGTTATGTACTGTAGGTTTCACATGGGAATAAACCATACAATGCGCTCTACTTACATTGATGGACCGTATTAAAAATGTTGCTCGACATACGACCCTTTGAAAGCTTTCACATGCAATCGAGGCATAACCAATGTCAAGAAGCATTACATTGATTAAAACTCTTAAAGTCATGACGCTGCTCTTCTGAGTGTCTCTTGAGGGTGCTTCCAACCAGAAAAATCTCATAGTGTATCCCCACCGTTTTATTTTTTTAATTCTACAGATTGAAGTTGAATATACCACAATGGATTCATATACATGCATATACTGGTAATACACATGGTTGCCTATTGAGAGTAGAAGTGATGAAAAAAATGGGACAAAAACGGTTTTATTGTCCCCAATAAAATTTATTGTTCACAGGCAGCTGGCTGACTCAGTACGCAATGCAGATAGAAAACATGAACATAGTAAATTATTGGAGTCTTCTGACTTTGTCAGCAAATTTGTTAAAAAAGCATTTTTGCTGTCGGTATTTGAAAGAATATCTATTTTTTTTTCAATAATGAATTATGAATATTGCATCTTAAAGCACTCATGTGAAATACAGTATCATATAATATAGTCAAATAAATAATGTAAAATTATGAATAAAATTAATAAATATACAATAATATATAATAAATAAGTAACATTTAAAATGTCAGTTTATTTATATATATTTATGTATTTTTTATATTATTTAACATAATAAAATCACCATTTCCAAACTCACCTATTAGCATTTATTTCTGTAGGACTGAACAAACAAATATTCTGTGCTGTATTGTTTATGTAATTGGTGAGAAGTTTCAAATTTAAATTTGTGTGCACTGGTTTCCAAATGTGGATATGAGTACCCATGGAAATATGCAAAGGCATTTCTAATTGAATGCATGTTAATGCCGTAACGAGAAGACTATGTTTTCAAATTAAGGGCAAATTAATCGGAACACGAGGAAACATATTGCTAGGTTGTGTTAAAGTGACTACATTGTAATTTTCTGTTTTGATAAGGCTTATATGGAAGCACATTGTCTTCAGTGATGCACTTTTCTAGCAGATGAGCAAGAAATAAAACAGGTTATATTACATGAGCTGTCATCTGGAATTACAGTTTAATACAGTAAATCAGACACAGAGGTCACAGAATTCTATTTAAGCTTTTTTTGTTGTCAAAAGTACTTTTCAGTGGTTGTTGGTTACTTGGCTGAAAAAATATTTCACGGCAGCAAGCACATCATTGAAAAAAAGGTCGAGAAACATTGTTCCACAATATAGCAACTCTCATAGCAGATCTGACAGGCCCAGATTTCACACCAAGTTGCTTGTATATATCTTTTGTAATCATTTTATTTCATGGTCTGCCGCCATACTTTTCTTATTTAAAATGAGTGCCTTTGGGATACACTGCATTGAAGCATTTCATTTTTAAGACGTTTTGCTTTTGTACCGTTTGCGAGACGCCAAACCTTTTCCTTTAACCTATGCCGCGTGGAGTTTCCTGTCAGCATAATATAATTAGAGCTTCATTTCATTCTAATTAATGCCTTTTGTACCCTGTTACAAGAAAGTGCAGCCGCATGGACCATAAAGTTGATGGCATTTAAGTGGCATTTATGCAGCCATTATCTGTTTGCCTCATCCCATCGTCTGAGATGGCTTCTCAGACCCAAGACCGATACTTCGCTCCTTGAGTGTCACTCGCCGTGGATCAGTGACTTGCTGAAGCCTGTCCAACGACATTGATGACCACAGGGTGCAAGCACACTCTTCTTCATTGATTGATTTGTTTTTTTTTCTAACTTCCTTCCTTAGCTTTGTCAGACCCAATTCTGAGATACGTAAATTCCGTTTCATCCAAACAGCATCCATAACAAGTCCTGTGTAAAAACCAGTGAGGACATTGTGGAGGCTGCAGCGCCGCATGTGAAAAGATCACTGACTTTAACCACATCGATCTTTTGAGCCGCTCCGGAAAGAGACGACACGAGAAAGGTTAAACCATTAAAAAGAACTGATCTCCGCAAAGATTAAAGCCACTGCAAGTTCCTCCTCTAAAGTGTACCGGTGCCATTTTAGATCATAGATTTTAGTTTCTGGATTATATTATTCCATAATCAGAGTAAACATACAATATGTGAATCCTAAGAAAAATATTATTACTCAAGGTATTACTAAATCACATTAAGGAGTGTCAAAATAATATTTGAAATGATATTTGATGAGTCATTTTCAATTTTATGTGTAACTTTATGCCTTCTATATGCTTGATTGGATCCATTTTTATGAAGGAGACTTCTTGTGCTTGAGTTGTTGGTGGTTGGAAAAAAGAAGCAGCTCAAGTTTAGCCTACCGCATGAATACAAAGTGCTCGGTTGTTTGTGACTGCAGCCACAGCGAGGTGGTCAAGGTCAAGTTGCATTTAAAAATATCATTCTTTCACTTTGACTGTATAATTTGTTATTATGACATCTTGATCATTTTGTGAAATGGCCAAAACACCATTATGATCAAAATGGTAAATGCAGTGTACTTATACCACAATCCCGACATTGTACTTCACCTAAAAATTTGTATCATACAGATTGTTGCATCATAAATAATCAAGAATAAAGACCTGGTTAGAATGTTGAAAGTATTTGTTTTCTTTATTAGACATAGACACACATTACAGCACCACAAAATTGACATTGCAAGGGCAAAATGAATCCAAAATTGCAAATTAGACATCAAAGACTTGGTCCAAAGTTGCATAATTACAACATTCCTATTTTACTGACTCGACACGGAAGCGTTGAACATTTAGAAACCGTAGCTTTTTATGTGTAGATAGCCCTCATCTGAGAATCGTGTCTCAGGGTTCACTAATGACTGACTCAATGTGAATGTTTAGTTCATTTTAATTTTTCTGCCTTATAATTGGACAAAATGATCACTTTTTTTGGCGTGTATGTATGTATGTCTGTAACCCTAACCCTAACCCTGTAATATTTTACAGATATGCACTCAGAATGTATTAACTTTGCCAAATATAAATGTCATTGCACCATTTTCTTTCAGACAAGCATGCACGGTGCAATAATCTTCCATCCATCCCTCCATTTTCTTTTTAATCACTTCCTGCCTCCTTGCATTTGGGTCTTCATCCATATGAAATACGACACTGACCAATTAAAATAAACAAGGCATGGAATGGATGTTTGTTTTTACAAACGCATACATTTAAAATTCCTTTTGTTCTGATCAACAAAGGAAAAGACAATAGTTGCCTTGGGATGAAAGGAAAAATAATCAAAGTTTTTTTTAATAACTATAATACAAATATAATGTTTGTGGATGACGAAACATATTTGAATATATATATATATATATATATATATATATAAAATTATGGGTCAAAATTACACAAAATTTGTCTCAACTTTGTGGGTTGTTTCTTTAAGCTTGTCTCAAACAACGTGATCTATTTGGAGGCTTTGTTATGTGCAAAACAACCCAGAAAGCTGGGTCAAATTGACTTAAATATTTGTCAGCCCTTTTTGACCCATAATTGGATTATTTTTCTAGTTTTGAGAATTATTAATTTTGAGTGGTGGATTTTGGAGTATAGCAAGGGAGACCAAAAAAAAACACTTATGAAAACATGAAACAACACTGAAATATGTTTCCTTTTTTTGGAGTGGTTAAAAACAAAATCGCAATATTTATCCCTTTTAATTCCAAAATAAATAAAAGACAAAGATGTTTTCCAAATCTTTTTTTTCAACCTTTTTTATCCTTCTGTGTGTGAAATGAGAATCACATGGCTCAGATTCACGTGGAAGCCGGTTTGAGTCAAACCAACTTGTAAACATGTTGTTAAATATGACAAACATGTGGTCCAGGTGTTCACTGACATGTGAACATATGCTTGGAATCGATGTTCTTAATTTAAAGCAGCACTTAAGTGAAGCGTCAATTACATTGAGCGGTGATTTCTTTTTCAGCCACACGTTCAAAAATCAAGAGGTCACGTTAAACGCTCGTTACAAATACATGAACTCATTCTGTCGTTTGTTCCATTTCAATCGGGTGATTACGTGAAACCGTTAAACATTCTTGATAGGATGGATGAGCACGCACATGGGAAATTTCCACTGGTACAGGTCGATCAGCACACAGCTCCTGTTTTGTACCGTCCACATGTGACGGGCTAGCAAAAGCTCATCCAGCTGGCTAATTATGGCGTTATATTTGTGCCACAATTACGCACGCGCGGAAAAAAAAATTGAGCGGAGAAAATCAAACTGAGCGAGCGAAAACAGATTTTGAGAGCAAGAAAAAAACTATTGAGCGCGTAATGATAAGAGTTTGAGCGCGCGCCGATGGAGTTTGAACACAGAAAAAGAAATTGCTCGCTCAAAATTCCTTTTTGCTCGCTCGGGATAGCCCTCTCTCGCTCAACATCTCGCTCTCGCTCGCGATACTCCTCTCTCCCTCGCTCAACATCGCGTTTGCTCAACATCGAGCTCTCGCTCGCTCGAGTCGTCCTCTGCGCTCGCTCAGTTCTACTCACGCGTTACGTTTGTGCCACAAAACCAGCCAATCAGAGCTTGTAAAAGCACTTTGATTGACACAGCTCAGTATCCAATGAGATTGCTTGTACGCTATCCGTTGACGCACTCTCGTTTGCCCTGTGTTCACCCGGAAAGGGCAAACGAGAGTGCGTCAACACGGTCTTGGGCTGGAGAGTTACTTTTATATCATTATTATTACTGAATTGTATCATTTGACAGAAATACCTTGTTAGTTTTTGTACTTTAATAATATAAGCCCACAACTCCCGCCCATGTCGATGTGACGCACTCTCGTTTGCTCCTTCCGGGTGAACACAACAAGCAATCTCATTGGATATCAAGCTGTCAATCAATGTGCTTTTACAAGCTCTGATTGGCTGGTTTTGTGGCACAAACGTAACGTGTGAGCAGAACTGAGCGAGCGCAGAGGACGACTCGAGCGAGCGAGAGCTCGATGTTGAGCAAACGCGATGTTGAGCGAGGGAGGGAGGAGTATTGCGAACGAGAGCGAGATGTTGAGCGCGAGAATGCTATTGCGAGCGAGCAAAAAGGAATTTTGAGCGAGAAACTTCTTTTCAAGAACTTTTTTTCTGCGCTCAAAATCTGTTTTCGCTCGCTCAGTTTTATTTTCAACGCTCAAATTTTTTTTCCGCGCGTGCGTAATTGTGGCACAAATATAACGCCATAGCTAATGCGCTGAAAAGGCACAGTCGTGACATGTTATTTACAAGGTTCCTCAATGTGAATGCTCAAGATGGCAGTTTATCCAAGAAATAAATGAATAAATTAATAATACAATAAAAGCAGAAATATAGGGCTGTCTGTACATTCCATAAAATAACAACAGTTGCCTTTTCCTCATGCTGAGCAAATGGTAGGCATTTGGCACAAACAACACGCCATCTTTTTATAAGAACTGTACATCTTGAATGAATGCAACACTTTATTCAACTTCACATATTGTATTATTGGAACCTTGAAGCCAACTATTTGTGACACCGCAGCTTTTGATTTTTATGTTTTGCAGTAGTATTTACGTCTTGTTATTTACATTCAGTGATATCATTAGGTAGCATTATAAGCGCATGGCCAGAAAAGTATTCACCACTACATTCATCATCAATAAATAAGTTTACATTCCATTATTCTTTCCGATTTGTTTTCATCAAAAATAGATACATTCATGTACGATAAATGGTTTACATTAATGTAAAAATGTGATGACAAAAAAAACAGATGCATCACTTAAGTTTAGAGTCACTTCTTGGAAATGATATGACTGAAAAATAACGCAAGGAGACGATATGGAATGTATTCACATCAGGTGACATTTAAAAAGAAAAAAAATATGCTTCCACATGCAGGATATCAGTTTCTTTTATCTGCATTTAATGTTTCATAAGTCTTTCTCAGTCATATGTCTCCTTTGTGACTTTGGCTTTTCTGGAGAGTTTCTTGGTTCTGCTTGTTAAGTGCATCCAGAGCCGTTTGGGTTTCCTTCTGATCCTCTATGGAGCAGTTGGAGACGGCATTGGCCACCAGGCAGAATTTGCGAAGGAGGATCTCTCTGAGGAGCAGGTAAACCCACGGGTCCAGGATCTGGTTGAGAGAGGCCAGGCGGATGGCAGTCAAGAAGAAATTACAGTCCAACTGGACGTCTCGCACCGAAGACGGATGGGAGCTATCGGTTGAGGAATTACATTCGTGAGAGGACACTTGGGTGGAGATCATCCTCAGCATCAGCACCTGTGGAGGTAGACAAGGTGTCTCAGGTTGTGTTCTTTGTCTCTAGTTTCTCTTATTGATAACAAACACATGAAACATTGTCAGAAAGGCCAATTACTGAGGACAATAAACAAATGTCCACTACAACGGACATACGGTAAGTGAATAGGCAAGTTTTCAGGAGAATATGAAGAAAAGTACAGATACTTATAAACATGGCGCACCACAAGGACAAAGCCTAATAAAATTCTGGGAGAAAGTTTCATGGACAGATGAGACAAAGATTAAGTACAAGATTAATATCGTCTGTGGAAGGCCTTAGAGGTAATGGAATAGCTTGGGTCTGCATTGCTTTTTCTGGAACAGGCTCGTTAATCTTCATTGATGTAAAGTGACAAATCAAAAGCCTACAAAAACATTCCGTCTTCCAATTTAAATAAAGATGCTAACCAAAATATTGGAAGGGCCTTCATCATGCTGCAAGATAGGTTTCTAAAGGAGTTCATCAGGGGCAATTGGACTGGCAGACTTAAACCCTACAGAGCATGCACTTTACCATCTAATATAGGAGCGGCGAAGTCTGGTCTTCTAGAGCCACAAACCAGCCTTGTTTTTGATGTTTCCCTTCCGGCTATAAGCAGTAAACAAGTTTGTCCAGTAAATAAACAAGTTATCAAAATGGACATATTGCCCCATCTTGAGATCAGTTCGGTGATTGGGTATTGGTCTATGACGTTGTTAGGCATAATTTAGGGGTCTGAAGGCCCTCTGAAAAGTTCTCAAGCTCTCCATAAAAATAATTTGGTTGCATTTTCAATGCATTTTTTTATTCATATATTCCAAAAAAATGGTGAAAATGTTCAATGTAAAATGGCACGAAACCAATTTTAAGTAAACATACACTTAATTCATCTTTTTCTCTTGACTTTTATTACCTTTGTATTTTTATATTTTGTTACTTGAAAATGAGGGACTTTGCTTAGTTTGTGACAACACAGTGGCTCTAATTTGGGTAATGTTTTGCATACACTATATACATATTTTAAATGTGGGGGGTTGTTAATGCATTAAACACATTTACTCTATTTGTGGAGTGCATTAAAAACACACTAAAATAACACTACATATTGAATCTGTTGACTTGGAAAGTTTACACGGTATTAAAGAGCTGCTTGTAAAATTTTGCTCCCCTTGCCCATAAAACTAAGTGATATCACTTAGTTTCATCGATGGTCATGAACAGCCCCAAAAATCCTGATCGTGGAATTAATACTCTCATATTTTCATGAAACACACTGCTTGTCATTGCACTACTGAAAATTAAACTTTTGCAATCATCTGCTTTTTGCAATCATCTGCTTTTTATCATCATGTTTTTTTAACATCATTTTTAACTTCACCTAACGTAACCAACAGATTAATCTATTATTAAAAAAAATTAAATCCTTAGTTGCAGTCCTAATTATAATATTGAGTCAAATTCACCGCCACTTTTTGATGATGCTCCCAATGAACAGCTGTAGCAGAACAAGGACCGTGCTTTCCTAACAAGGCTACCACACAGACATGCGCTCACTAATAACGTCCTTGGTGGATCAATTACATATGTGACTGACAAAGCATGCCCTCTTAACACATGCAGCAGACCCCTGAAACAGAACTCAGCTAAGTGGATTGGCCCTAAATGGATAGCGGCGGGAATGGCGGGGGCGGAAGGGCACCGTTCATCTGCTCAAAGCAAAATAATCGGCGTATACCTAGAAAAGTATATTTTGTCATTTCACAAATATACAAAAATCTTTTCCCCACACTCCATGAAGTGCTATAATTACCTCTTAGATTTTTAACTTCACGCACATAAATGGACCGATTTCTCAGCTTGTGTAAGATCAAACGAAACATTTGGGGGCGGGGGATCTTCTGGAGAAAAGAAATGATGCATCTCACACAGCTGCGAATGCGGCATGAGAGCGCACGTGTCCATATCTGGACGTCCAATTATTTGCGGATTACCGTGTCATAATATTGTATAATGTCGCAACGGTTTATATCTCACGGCACTGAATCATCTTTAGCATTCTTCTTGATGTTCTTGATGCTTTTAAAGATGAATAGAAAGCCCACACGATTTAGATATTAACAGTTATTAGCGTCAAATGCAGAGGTGGAGCTTTTTTCTTTTTGATTTTGAAATGTCTAACTTCATCTGAATGCACCACGTAATAGTAATGCTGGAGACTTTGAGGTGTATTGTACAATGACAGTATAATTGATACGCAGTTTCTTTGCATCCTTAATCAGCAATTGAATCAGATTTTATGATAGTAATGTGTTGGTAAAGATGTAATGTGATGGCAAAAAAACAAACAAAAAGTCGTGAGGAGGAGTAAATCTAGCTGGTAGCAACCACCTCTGCAAAGGCTAACTTCAAAATAAAAGTGTTTTATATCCATTGACACTCATGCATTTATTATTTGGTGCGTTTTGCCTTTTTTGGAAGTTTACCTTTGCTGCTTGCTGTTGGCATGTTACATGATGTTTGTTGCCTCTTCCTAGGTAAAAAGTCCAACATAGTGTAAACTAAATAAATTATTTAAGGAAAATATTAGTTTATAAAACAAATTTTATGTTTAGTAGGTCATTTAATTTAATGATTGTAAAAACTCAGATTCTCCCCCATACTGGAATGGTTTGACCCAACATGTCATGTGCCACCTCTCGTTACCTGTCAAGTTAATGATTTTTGGTTTATTAATAATGAAGTTGATGGTTTATTTTTATTTTTTAACAGATCTCTTCTGTAACCACAAAACAGGATGCTTTATGTTTAATATATTTCTGTGGACAAATATTTAGTTATTTTTTAGGTCAGGTCTGAAATTTAACATCGATTTTTTTATGGAATATTTATTAATAATTAAGTTATTTCTTTTTGATAACATATTTCTTCTATGATCCAAAAGAGGACGCTTTAGGTTGATTTTTTTAGTTGTTTTTTTTGTGGACCAACACAGATGAAGTTTGAAAGGGTCTGAAGTTTAATAAATCAGATACTATAGACATGTTTTCCTTTTTTTTTTTTAAATAAAAAATGCTTCAAGTGGTTACTTGGCTGAAAAGATATGTCACAGAGACATCAAATTTGTAGCGCAAAAGATCCAGTCTCAAAGCAATCTAAGCTTGAGAAAAGAATTAAAATATGGACAAGTATAATACTTCCCTTTTATAAATGACAAGTGGCTTTTCATAATTAACATCTAACTCATGTTAAATCAGACAAAGTGCTATTACTTTGAGTGCCGCTAAGTATCCCCACACAAAGTTTCAACTGTTCAAAGTAGTTTTTTTCTGTCACCTGTTTTGCTTTTTTTTTTTTGCAAATATTTCAAACTGTTTAGACTTCCCAGCACCTTGTCTGAGCAGAGAATTGCCCCGACCATTCTTACCTGTAGGTATGATTTTGTTATGTGTTTTATTTATGAGCAGTGTTGAATTTGTGCCCAGAATAACTTTAGGAATTATGGGCAAAAAGTTCAATTTCGGTTCCATCGTACTATAACTCATATTCCCACACCTATTTGGGAGATTTCAAGTGTGCTTGTATTTTAACAAATGAAGGTAAAATAAGGCTCCTTCATGTCTTCTCAACTCCACAGCCCAGACATACAAAAAAGTTAGGAGACTGTTGATGTATGAAACAGCCAGTATTTTCCAGAGATTTTTCCAGCTGTTGCTGTTGGCCTCTTGGCAGCCTTCTTTCTCATCAATTTTAGACACTTCCAGCTGTCAAAAGACAGTGCTGTGCCATATTTCCTCCAGTTGACGACTGATCTTCAGTGAATACACTTTATTGTGATACACTGCTCCTGTCTTGACAAACAATGTGATCCCTCAGATGCTGTCTGGAAAAATGCAGGAAAAACCCCATGAAACCATCCAAACTTATTCTACTTTGAAATGAGGCAGATGTGACTCCCATTTACTATGAATGTGTAGCCTCATGCCAATATCCTTCCGAGACCCAGCCTGTCCATTTGTGTGCAGCATTGTGTCCATTTTGGCTGAGCAACAAAGCAAAGTTCATTTCATCCTATACAAACACACGAGGTGCCTGTAGAACGACAAGACAACGATGTCTTCTAATGAGTATACTATAGTAGTAGATTACTTTGCTATCTCGAATGAGTGAAAACATATGCACAAAATGAGAAATGTCCACTACCGGCGGACACACATATGACACAAATAGTTTATCCTTAGTATTCTCTCGTTCGGTTCTCAATTTAGCTGCAAATTAACACACCGCAAAAGTTTTGAATTTATTTCATAGGTTCGATTGTTGAGAAGCGCTGAGAATACAAACATAGACATCATTTTGTGAATGGAAAAGTGAAAACGTACCAGTAGAGGAGACCAGCACACAAGCAGGACGCACATAATCCCCATGAGTTGAATGACGGTCTCCGTGGTGAGTCTTTCCCAGTGTTTGGATGCCAGAGACGTGCCGGACTTGGTCTTACAGCGACTAATCAGGCCGCGGATGGTCACCACGTTGCAGGACACCGTGACGAGCAGCGAGAAGATCCCCAGTAAGGCAAAAGTGAAGGAGAAAAAGATGTTGCCGGGCACTTCTCTGTCCCCGGTGCTGATGAAGCACCAAGTGCCGGGCCACTGACGCGTATACTTGCCCACGCCTGCAACGGGCAGGAGGGCGAAGAGCAACACCAGGCACCAGATGACCACCAAAGTCTGCTTGGTCACGCTGGTCTTCATGTGGTTGGAGTACCAGTGCGGGTTGGTGATGGCCGTGGCCCTCTCCACGGCCATGGCGCTGGCCATGAAGAGCGCGCACAGGCCGAAGGTGGTCATGCACACGCCGAAGAAGGCGCACAGGTTGCCCGACGAATCGATGCGCTCCCATCTCAGATCGGCGCGATAAACCGAGATCACGATCGGGCTGGTGAGGAGTTGGCCGAACAGGTCGGTCAGCGCTAGAGAGCCGATGCAAAGCAAGAAGGACTTCTTCCTTCTGTTCTCCTTCTTCTTGTAGGAGATGTAGACCAGGATGAGAGCCAGAGAGTTGCCCACCATGCCCGTGGCCATCATGGTGATGGGGAAGACAACCGAGACGTAACTGCAGCCGGAGTCCGTCCTGGTTGCGTTTTCCTCCTCAGCTGACTTGGTCACATTGGATGTCAGCATGGCTCCTATTCTGCTTTGCGAGCCGCCGAGAAAGTCACACTTGTCCGAAGTCATCCTTTCGGACGGGCTAAGGAGTGGAGGATAGCAAAAGCCCGACGTGTGGCCACCATCTCTTCCGAGATCCACACTGAGCTGAGCAGCTCGGTGCGTAAAAGCGCCCCCAGCTCCTTTTGCGCACCGGAGGCGGGACTGGCGAGGAGCCTCCTCAAAATAAAAATGCTTAGAATGCTTGCACTTTTGTCTCTTCGTTATTGACACAGTGAACCGCAGCCGCAGACAATCGTCGCAAGGGCTACTTTGATCCCCCCAAAATAAAATAAGTTGCACCAAAATCAATAAATTGCATATGCACATGCTTTTATTTTATTTTTAAAAACCACAACTTGAACTGTTTTAAAGATGGCAATAAAAGGATCTTATAAGATTTTTAACTGCACGTAGGGCTTGCTAGGCGAAAGGCAAATAAAATCTTTTTTCGACATTCTACTATGATTTCAATGAAAATAATAAACAGCCAAAACATTTAGTTTAAATTTACTGGAAAAAAGAAATCACGTGAAAAATGGCGTGTATACTGGTTTAAATCACTTTAAATTTAACATAAAAAAATGATTGTAGCACGTGCATTAAGAGATTAAATGTAACAAGTACGTTAACTATTGTTATCAATTCTTGCAAACCATCAGTGGAAGCATTCTTCCACCTGGAGAAAACTTCACGTTCATTGTCCAATTTCCTAATAGTCAATTTTTAGAATGAAACAAATCTAATGCATTGCAAGATGTCAAACACTATTTTTTCAACTACTAGTTCAATGGGAAATAATTTGATATGTTCAGAATTTGTACTTCAACAGAGAAGTAAATGAAACCATTTTTGCTTGTAAAAATATCTTATTGACATGTTTTGGATATATACGTTGTTTAGTTGTAAATTGATTAATTTGATCTTCCATAACTATTAAGAAGTCACACAGAGAAAACTAATTACTTGAAAATGTCTTTTTTTGTGTGTGCGTATGCCATGGCCCACTGGGCAATTTTAAACCCCACCAGTTTAATTCATTCGAACTGGCGGGTGTTTAAGAACGTTGATTAAAAAGTTAATCAAAAAGTGGAAAAAAAAAAAAATTAGTTTTATGTTAGCATTTTGGTTACAAGACAACCTATTTAAGACCTAAAATAAATGATTGCAGCCAAAATTGAAAGCACACATTACAAAGTTTCACATTTTGTACGCTAGATATCTCCTGAGAAATGACAAGGACCGAAGTTGACAAGACTTTATTCACACACGTAGTTATTCCATGTGTTTCATCATGTACTGTACTTAAAAAAAGGCTTTGGAATACTAATATGGGGATTTTTTTTTTTTTTTTTTAACCGAACCTGCTGTTTCCTCCGGTAAACACTGTTAAGTGTTTAATCAGTTGACATTTATGCATAAATACTTACCTTAAAACAAAGTACTGTAAACAGTCAGTATTCAGCTCTAAATGTACTTTTCCCGCAAAAGGAGCGCTTATATTCTAAAGATTCCCAAAGATTGACAAATACCGTCAACCGACATTATCCGCAAGTTGGGCAGAGAGCATGTTGACATATAGGAATAATTGCTACTGTAATATGCGTGTGTGCACGTGTGTATTGGGAGAGAAGGGGGATGAACAGCATACTGTATGGATGTGGTTGTTCCTCATGATCACATGCACTTTTACTGAGGCTTATTTCACTGTGGATTTAAAACTAATTGCTTTTCTTTTTAGAACTGGAGTCAGAATGGGACGATCCGGAGGACTGGTTGCTGCCCCTGAAAGCACACAAAGTGATGGGAAGGGAGGACGCGTTAACATGGATAGTCGGCCGCATTCAGCAAGGCATACTGCAGCGAGTCAAGATCGTGGCGTGAAAACCGGGCGATAAACGGCTATAGTGAGCGCCACTGTGGTATTCCACTTTAAACCCAAACCTTTCGGACGAACGGGATCTAGAGCGCCTCCGTTTTCTCCCTTGGGACGAAGACCTGGAGCGACTGCGCTTCTTCGCCCCCTCGGGGGAGGAGGGCGGAGAGACGGACCTCTTCCGGGGGGAGGAGCCCTTTCCAGACCTGGAGCTGGATCTTTTGAAGGGATAAACCAAGCGTTCAGGTCAGAAGGGTCTGAGAAAGATCAGTACCAGCATGAAGCCTGAGAGGACAAGCTACGGCTTCAGTGGGCACTGATCAGTTCACTTTAGCAACGGCATTTTTGAAGAGACAGTCCAATACAACGGATTGAACAGACTTGGGTTATGCCACTCGGAAGACACTAAGACCATGTTCTTCTCTAGTGGCCAAATAGGAAGATTTCCATCATGGGCTAAAAATGCATCTAAAAATTTTGGGGCCCAGGTAAGTAGGTAAAACTACCAATTTAATACGTACTTAAAATTAAGGGTGGAATTTGCCTTGTTAAAACCGATCTCAAAGAATCCATACATAACTCGAACCTAGGTAATAAAACTGCTTATGGAGCCTTGGGGCCCATACAAACACTCTCTGTGCTGAGAGAGAGTGCATGTCACCTCATTCACCTGGAGCGGGACCTCGAGCGAGATCTGGATCGGGAACTAGAGGAGCTCCTAGAACCGGATCTGAAAGACAAAAACACACAAAAACTCTCCAATATTTTTTCAAAGAGGAGCTTCCACTGTGCAATAAGTTAATAATTATAGCCTCTCGATAAATGGCATATAGATTTTCGATATTTAAATTTTGTCCGTTTTTTTGTGTGTGTAACTTCACAATCTGTGATGAATTATCAGCCACGTGACTCCCCACTAAAACGGCTTCAAAATTTGGGGTTATTGCACCATCTGTTGGTTAAGGAAGGGAATGGCAACTCATGAATGGATTCTCAGTTATATTTTTTCACATCTAAAGGGGAGTCAACACCAAATAGTTTTCTTTCTTTTTTTTTTTTTTTTTTACTGTAGGTTCCATGTGCCCCCACTAATCTAAATTTGGCATGAGGTTCAATAATATGTTTGTGGAACCTGGATTAAGCAGCAAAATCAGTTTTTATCCCATCCCAGCGGGTGGCCATTTTGTCACTGGCTGAAAATGACAATAGTTGCTCAGGTAATAACCAATCACAACTCACCTGTTGTCAGAATTAAGTCATGTGACGCTTGCAAGCTAAGCAGTGATTGGTTGTTACCTGAGAAATTGATGTTTTCAATCAAATTTGAGGCAAATGGACACCTGAGATGGAGTTAAAAATAAATCCATTTTTTTTAGACTAGTGGGGCTGCATAGAACACATCATGAAAAAAAGTTCTCATCGCCTCTGAGAGGACTCAATAGGTCTGCACTATAATTATGGCACAGTACAACAAATGGAAAAACAGGAAAACAGCAACATGAAACGTAAGCTTTTCATAAGTTCATCAGAAGGAAAAGTTGAGAGCTGATACTGACATTTTGCCTGGAGTTACCCTTGACCTGCGCCCGTTTACCTGGACCTCGACCGAGAACTGGAGCTGGATGAGCGCGAGGACGAGCGGGAACGGGACGAGCCCGAGCGGCTGCCCTTTTTCTTAGCTTGCTCCTTCTCCTCATCGCTAGCATCCAGGTCGTACTTGGACAGGTCGCCGTCTTCGTCATCTTCGTCGTCATCCTGAGCGGACGTTAACATCAGACTCGGCACACGCGTAGACCGAAAGACTCTTATGTCATGCGGCAGCCTGTGCGCTTACGTCTAGTTTGTACTTGGACAGGTCACCGTCTTCGTCGTCGTCATCCTCTTCTTCGTCTTCCTCCTGCTGCGGTGGCGGCTGGACCTTTTTTGAGCTTTCTTTCTTTTCACTGCTTTTTGAAGAGCTCTTGCTACTACTGTTCTTCCCACGATACTTTTTCTTTTTCCTCCCAAACTGTGACAGAAATCACATTACCTCGATAATGGAAAAACGTGTGTGCACGTTTACACACTGTGAACATGCAACCACAATTTCTGTCCAATAAAAACCTCACAACAGAATCACATTTTTTAGCTGCTTAATAAAATTAAATGTGGACGTTTTGTAATGCTATGAATGTATCTCCCAAGTCATTCACCACAAAAAATAATAAAGACTTTGGAACTGAAAATAACCAGGCAAGCTAACGGTTTGTAAATGATTAATAAATTTGACATAAAACTGCATATACTATTATAAAAAAAAAAATGTGACTAGATGGACCATTTATTGTAATTAAATCTTAACTTTCAACCTCACGCTATCTGATGTTTATTTTTATAGCTTGATAGGAAGACAACAATATTTAGACATTTGTATTTATTAACGTTTAACGCCTTGATTAGTTCCTGGGATTGACGTTTACAACGGCGTTTGAATGCACCATGTGTGGTGCATTGATAGTTAGCCAACGCTGAGTCATGTATCATATGACGATAGCGTAGTTGATTAGCAGTTCCTTATCATCTTTAATCAGTGATTGAAAAGGATTTTTTTTGTTTTGTGTTTTAAATGGTGTGCTGATGTTGGTAGAGACATGTGGCGGCAATAAAGACTGACACTGGGAGGACACAAGTTAACCACTCTGCTAACACAGTTACAAAGTCCAACTTAAAAATAAAACCTTACTACTGCTAGTGCCACCCGTTTATTATTTGGTGTTTATTTTGAAGTTGGCCTTTGCAACACACTGCTGGCATGTGATGTGATGTTGTTCCACCTTCCTATGTAGGTCTTTTTTTGGCTCACCCGAAGTTCCGGGAAAGAAGCAGAAGCTCGGCAGTGTTCTTTTCTCGACCCTGCTGAAATGCTACTGCGTTTGCCTACCATTTGATAGCCTGTGTGCTTGTGTAAAATGTTGATATCTTAAGCTTTCCGATGCATAGTTTCATTTGAAATTGTATAACTTTTTTTTGGACGAACATTTTATACTTTACAAATAATGTGCATATCTACTCTAAATCCTATGTTGTTTTGTTTTGTTTTTTTTGTCTGGATGCTTGGCCTTTTTCACTTGCCACCATTGCATCTATAAGATTATAAGTTTATCATTTACAAGTCTTTGATCAAGTGCATACATAAGCCTGTAAAAACATTGTAGAGGTGTGTGTAGTGCAAAAATGGTAGTATGACATTGATTGTCATTGAATAGCAACAATATGCACAGTAATTTTCAAAAATGCACCAGGAGGAAGGGAAGGGCGCACCTCATCATATTCACCATCAGACTCCTCTCGCTCAATATATTCCACATTTTCCCTTTCATTAAAACCGCCACCATAACCTGAAAGTGCATGGAAGAGGCACGGATAAGAGATTGGCTTGCATACAGTAATTGAACAGAAACGAGATCGTCGCACATTTTGCTAAATTACCTGTTCTTTCTTCAAGCTTGGCATACTTGGGAGTGTTACACATGTTGCACTCCGACCGCCTTGCCCAGTTGACGTTTCCACATCTTCATGATGGCAAGAGAGACAGGACAATGAACATGAACATAAAATTCGGATTGAACTTAATAGGAATGTGCTAACAGCTGACACTTACGTTTTACATTGCCAATCATTAGCACTGAACAGTCCTCTGCTCTTCTCAGCCAGAGTTTTCCCGATCTCTGTTCCCCCTGCCTTCATCATCTTGGCTTCTGTGGTTTTCTCTGATCAAAAACAGACAAAAATGTCAAGAAGTTCAAAAGCTCGATTTGATAAGCGATTCCCAACAATGATATTGATAAAATTACCCAAATCTACTTTACTGATCCAATGATTACTCATTCTATAGAAACCGGCAGAACAATTAAAAATGTTTTTCCACTAGATGGCAGAAGTTACAATTAACCTGTGTACTGACCTGTTGCCATTCATGCAGACTAGCCTTGAGTTCAACTAAGCACACCCAGATTTCTAAATAGTTTCTAAATAGTTTAGTTTTTTTTCTCATGTAAATGTGACCTAAATCAATAAAGGCTGAATAACACTGCCTTATAGATTTAACAACATAATTATACTGCATACTCACCTCTTCCACATCTATTACAACTTGTTCTCCTAGCAAAGTTCACATTTCCACATCTGGAAAAAAAAACACGTAACGTGTAAAGCTACAATAAACACAGAACACACATATTGATTTTGTGTTGCACTGACACATTTCCAACAATCATGCAGGAGCAAAGTCATAAGCTTTGCAGCTGCCAGCTACTTGAGACGCGAGTAATACATTTAAACTACATAATGATATTTATGACCCGAGCAGAAACTCACGTGACACTTTGTCCTGGACGCAAAGAAAAACAAAAACGCACGACCCACAATCGCGAGTGGAGGCTCGTCAAAAGCAGCTAACGCTAGCCGCCACGTTTGCTTGCAAGTCAGCAAACACAAAGACTGATCGAAATTAAATACACCAAAATCCCCACTGTAAACCAAAGCTCTGCTTCGTTTATTACTTTTATTTATCTTTCTAATTTTGGAGCAAATAATTTGAAGGGTGAAGATCCCCGCTACTTTGGGCGAACGATGGAGGGCCTTGCAAGCTAAACAAAGTTGACCTGCAGCTTGAGTCAAGATATTCTCTTGAAAAACGACAAAATACTTCCAGCAATATATAGTCATCTTACTTCGTGCGATAACTTACTTTTTATCAGGACATATCCAGTCCCCGTCGCTTACTCGAAAGCTCTTTCCCGACATTTTGATTCGTGTTCAAACGTCGAGAGAAGCTAAACTGCTCTTGTTAGCTAAATGTGCTCAATGTGGTTGTACAGAGCCGCCCACCCCTTATGCTGCATTCGAAGGCCGTTGGCCACCAAGATATCGTTTTGCTCAGCGCATGAAGTCCATATTAATCTTAGAAATTTTCAGCAGTCTTTTTTTTTTATACACGTCTGCTATCTGATATTGATTCAAGTCCATCACTTACCCGGTTTTCAAATCAATTCTACCGTACAAAAGCACATTTTAAAGTTATATTTGAAACTTTGTAAAGACTTGAATGCATCAATGGCACGGGCCCTACAGACAAAATCAGTGTTCACAAATCAAGATAAGCAAATGATAAGCTTAGTATAAATAAAGCATGCATTACCCCTCTTGAGATATAACATATTATTTAATACATTTTTTTTTATTGTTTTGGTAATATTCAATAATACAATTACACAAATAAAGCCTTTCAAATTTCTATTAAATGAACTGTATTTGATTGCAAACTTAGAGACACTTATTTCATGTTACAAACCAGACTTTTTACTGATTTTTGTTACTTTCACAATTGGCCACTAGATGCCTCTTAATGCTATTACTGTACTGCACAGGTAAAGTGATGCGTGCTTCCGATTGTCTCCTTTTGCCCTGATCAGATCATTTGGAGAGTTGTAACATAGAAGACATTCACACTGAGGTGAGTGTTAAAGTTTTATTTCCTTGTATTCATATTTGTAAGTGACTGCACGATTAGGGATACAGTATTCTATTTAAGACTTCTGGAAAACCCAAACTACAGTAGACACTAGAATTACAACAAAAGTAAGTGGCATTATTGTTTTAAAAAAACAAAACCACACACTTATTTGGTCAGTGTTCTTTGATCACACTCTGAACAGAATAAATCAAGGTCTATCTGACAGACTGCTAAGAGAAATGCAGATAAGGAAATGTACAGGTTCTGATCCAAAGCAAATCACACCATACGTTAAATACTGTGGGCATAGTGTTGTTATAGACATACACGATGTTTAATTCATTCATGCGGACAAAAATGTCAAAACGAATTTTGAAGCGCATACTGTAGTACCTACTATACTCTCTCTACAGTAAAACAAATAAAACATACAGTAACCAATGAAATGGCACACAACTGTGGAAGCAACTGATAAGTCTACTCATCTAAATCTTTTAAAAGTTTCATTTTGAATATGCTTTAATTTAACAGTGCAGTTATTGTAACTTGTGAAAACCCCTCAGCAAAATAAGGACCGTCAAAAAATAAAGATTAAAGAAAAAAAACTCGACGCAGCACATGAATGTCCCTACTTGCTCACACATGTTTGAACCCTAATGAAATACAAACCATACAGATGAATGCCACAACACCTGTAAGACAGGCAAAATGAGGTGCAAGTACCTACAGGCGGTTTCATTCATTCGATTGATTAACAACTATAGATGCAATTTTCGAGAGAAACATGGAGTGTGTCCATTGCACTTTTAACATGGCTGTTTTTGTCCTCTGCAGATATTTGCATTTAAAATTGAAAACAACAAAAGAAAACTTAAAATATACCACAAAAATACAAATTGTTATGCCACTGCACAAAGAGTACGATGACTTTGTGTTTAATCAAACAAAAACAAACAAAACATGTGTAACAATTGCAGGGAAGTGCAGGGAAACCGCACACATCCCATCACTGGCAAAAGATTTTATTATAAGTTTAGTAATAGGTAAAACTTTAATTCTTTTTTTTTAAAAATAAAACAGAGTTGCATATACAAAAGCAATACAGGAAAAAGCCTTATTTATTTTAACAAAAAGCATTCACTATCATAACACAGCATTAAAAACAAATGAATCATAAACAAAATATGTAAATTATTTGAGGAGATTGTAATTTTGGTGTTTGATTCAAGTCACTATTTTCATATGGATACAGTTGGAATAAAAGAAATAATAAATAATAATAAATGAATAATAAACAATAATAATAATAGTAAATAATAAATAAAAACAATTGACAATCAAGGTTTTGGCTGCAATGTTGGGTTTGCATGCACATGAAGATTCATGTTGCCCGTTTCATTGAAAACCCTGGCACATTTGGACTTTAACCACAGGTGCTTCTACTTAATTGGTGGGTTAACAAGCTCATTTGACTGCAGGTTGAGTAGTAGCACTTGTGCCATAAAGCCAAACTGCAGCATTGTTTTTCCTTTGTGGTTCTGATTTTTCCATCTCTGCCACATGAAGAATGTGAATTACACAGAGATTAGCAATTAGACAAAGTTGCATCGTCATCAATCATGTTTGTCTCGTTTCCAGCAAAATGTCAACAAAGAATGCTACACCCACCCTTTTTGTTCTGTGATACAAGCAGTTGTAGAGACAACTGATTGGGTGATTGGTGGTTTGTTACCTTTGACAGATTGTGGCTACGGCTTCCAGAAGTACCTAGTGCGCCTGTTGACTTATTTGCCTTGAGTCCCGATAGCCAAAGCTCCTCTCACACCACGCCTACTTTATGAAGTGGGCCATACTGCAGCCAGAATGGACAACATCCTCAAAGAGGTGCAAAAGTTCAAAATATTTGCATTGCTCTTTTGTACTCCTAAGTGAAGAAATCAATTATTTTTCATTCAGAATGCTTATGAATATTTTAGAATTCAGCGGTGCTCAAATGAGGGTATGTGAAGGCACTTCGGGGGTGTATTTAAGAATTTAACAGTGTTTCCGAATGCATCAACACATCTACTTTAATGACAGTAGCAGTATACTATTTCTTCAAATTAAGAGCAAATTAGTTGGAACATGAATTAACTTATTGCTAAACTGTGTTATAGTGACTACACTATATCCCGCTGCAAAATGGCATATGCCTTTATTTTGTTAAGTTTTATATGGGTGGACATTGTTATATTGTTGCTGTTGACAAGCCAGAAATAAAATGCTAATTTTTCTCTGGAAATTGTCACTATAAAATAGATGTCCAAGGTTTCATAAATTAGCCAAGGATGGCACTGTTTAATTTATGATTATTATTATTATTATTGTTGCTATTTTTTATTTCATTATTTAGTTTTAATACAAAAATGCTTTGCCGGTTAGGGGGGACATAGCTGAAAAGTTATTTTACAGGGGGAACGTCATTGGGAAAATAGTTGAGAGACACTGCTTCAGATTACACCAAATGTGGATGACTTGATCCAACATTTTGGTGCTAATTCTGTTTCAATAACTGGACTTTTCTGATGCAAATGTTTGTTTTCCTTATTAATTAAGATCATATAACCAAGATCATATAAGATCATAAAATAAGATAGTTATCCATAAAAAAACGTAAAAGTATACCTAAAATTGTATCCTTTTTGACATTAACAAAAGATAAAAAAGCAATCTTTTTGATTGAAGTTGATTTACAACTTTCAATTTTACAGTTTATACAGGTTAGAAACATTTTCGACCCACTGAATTGTCTGAAGCTGAAAAAGATATTAAATCAATCAGTAATAATACATTTAAAATGATCAGGAACATTAAAAGAGGACACCAATATGTTAAACACATTAACCTAAAGAAAAGAGGCTTGAGACATTGTGCAGATTTTTTTTCTATATCACATCAATCATTAATGTGATTCAAGAAAAAAAACGTTGTTGACACAAGAGCACCACAGCACTACACTAATGCCGTGGAGGTGCAATTAAACTTCAAAAGTAAAGCCTGTTCCCTGGGGTTTGTGGGAGGCCCGCCCCACTATTTGTCTTATACAGTACTATTATTGTTGTTCTTTTTTTCTTTTTTATATACTCAGAGATGATATAAAATATCTGGTTAAGAAATAAGGCACCCAGATACTGATACTACAGGACTAAGTGGCAGAACAGGAAAGCAAATCATACGAAAAAAGAAAACAAAAAGAGCGAGACAAGGAAAAACCGGTAATTGCTTATCTGGTGCAATCATATCTAATGTCTTTGTTTTCTTTATACTAAGATTATCTCTCACAATCTAGCTACAAACCCTTGGTGCAGTCAACCGCTTGTTCATAAGTTAATAAGGATAACTAAAAAATAGAGCTTACTGAACATTTCCTGCTTCCCTTTATTAGGTGCATCTCTACATTTCCTCTATGTTCCTCTCATGTTTTCTTTTCTTCAGTGAACATGCAAATTCCACTCAATGGCCTATCCGAAGCAGATTTGAAGGCACATCATTTTTGCCCGTTTACTAAATTGTGTTTTCTATTTAGTCCTTAGATGAAACACCCTCAAATCAACAAGTTGCAAAGGGACTATTTTAAATGGAGTTTGTCAAACGTTCCCATTCTGGAGAAATACATGCTTATACTGGATGGAAACCCTCTTCAGGAGGTTGTAAAGTCTGTCCTCCATCAGTACACAACGAATGTCTCCGACAAATACCCCAGTTTCCGCAAGTGTAAATCTGAAATATTTTTTACATCACTCATTAAGGGGTAACTAATTACTTGAATTTGGTCAAAAACTGTTTAACCGCTTATATTCTTTTCTCTCCGACCTTTCCTCAGGCCTCATTCATGGAGACTTCAACGATCTCAATGTCCTTGTACAAGCTGACGAAAGCAACGGCTACAAGATATCCGGTGTCATTGATTTTGGGGATATGCACTTTGGTTGCTATGTCTATGAGCTAGCCATCACCATCATGTACATGATGCATTTGCACCACAATCCTATTGAGGCGGGTGGACTTGTTCTAGCAGGCTGGGAAAGTGTCTTCCCCCTCAACGGGTCAGAGAGAGACTGCCTTTTTTGGATGGTCCTTTCTCGCTTCTGTCAGCAATTAGTTTTGTGTTTGTCCATAGCAACATGCTACCCTGAAAATGAGGAATATTTGCAGCGTTTATCCGAGAGGGGCACTTTGATTTTACGCAAACTTCACGAAATCGGGAAGGAGCAGGTGGAGAAAGTGTGGTTCCAAAGTGCTGCAAAATTCAGCCATGTATAAATAAAATCAATCAAGAAAATTGATCTTACTGTTTCAATAACATTGTTTTTTGTGGGAGGACATTTTTGGAGTCATTGGTTTTTTTCTAAGTATTGTTTTGAAGGGTAAGTGTTATGAAATATCAATGTGCTGCAAAAGGTGATCATATGTCCCGTGAATTTGGAGTAAATTGAGACAAGATCATCATTATACTTTGTCTTGTTTCTTAGGGCACTAAGAGAGTTTTTGTTTTAAATGCGAGACATACATACATACATACATACATACATACATACATACATACATACATACATAAATACATATATATATATATATATATATATATATATATATATATATATATATATATATATATATATATTTACTTACGATTCGGTATTGGCAAATATGAAGTAACCTGTGATCTAATTTGAAATCAATTATTAGTAAAGTGACTCAGTTTTCAAATGAACATTTTCAAGGAACACTTTCAATTTGATCCTGTTGATAATTGTTTTATTGTTTCACAAACTCTTCCACGAAATTTCTTGGATGAACGGGAACTGAAGGGAATGTGTGTCTCCTCTATACTGGCGATATCTCAGTGTGCCCGTGTGAACATAGAGAGCGGGACATCTGTAACTCCCTGCTTCGACTTATGCCCTAAAGTAAGTGGGATTTAATAGATGTAAAATAATGAGCTGGTTACAGGCTGGAGTGGGTCAAAAGGTCCAAAGCCATTTTTTTTTTTTTTTAAATCACAGTGTGTCTCAGGTCTATTGAACTATCCATTTATTTTGGGCCTAATGAAAGCGTTTTCCTTTTTTCCTTTGTTGTTACACCTTAAATGACATATTTACAAGGAGAAGGTAATAATATAGTTATGATAAATGAGGTGGGAAGTTGTTCTCCTTTAATACAAACATACAGTAAAATGGGTTTGAGTGATATGAAAGAAAGTAGTTAAAAATGATTAATTGAAGTGACCTTTTTTCTTATAATATGCATCACTTGCACTAATAAGACACATTTTTGTCATACGCCTATGTTGTGTGCAAAAATCTTAATTTGGCCAGCATAAATATGAACAGTGAGTGACTACATATTTAGCGATTTTTAGGGACTGATTGATTTGATTGAACATATAAAGACATTACAAAATTTAAGAACAGAAAAGAAAGAAAGAACAAAAAGCAAGTTCAAAAGAAGGTAGGAAGATACAAAACTTATCTAGTCCTACTCCTTGTTTTCTATTTTACTCATGTCGTTAATTCACACTCCAAAACAAAATAAAACAAGCTCCTCTTATTTTAGTGGGGAAAAAAAGGTTAACACTTTTCTTAAGTAATTTTCTCATTCCATTTAATTCCACATTTTGCCATTTCCTGTCCACAGAAAATGACATTACACACTCAGGGTTTAGTTGTTGCCTAATCAGTGCGCAGCTTGTGAATGTCACATGACCCGACACAGAAAACATGCGAGCTGGGATTGCTTGCTACCTGAGCCCTCAGCATGTCATGTCATTCTCACTCAATGGCAAGTGCCAATCTTAAGGATTTAACAATGGTTGTAGAGACTAAATTCCTGTTTGATCTTAGTGTCACAACTGTTCACGGGTATTGCATCATTCGAAGCCATTTTACTGATTCGTCTTTCACCTTTTCCTCTAGCTGCTTTTTTTTTGACATGATTGAAATGACATTGCTCAGACACGTCCTATCTGTCTTGGACAAGGTAGTTCTTTTTAATTTAGTGCGCTCACGATAAATCGAACAGGACTTTTAATCAAACATTGTTTTAATCATCGTGTATCTGTTAGGGGGATGTGCAATAGATTTATGAGGCCTGTAGAAGGTTTATTAGGACATGGGGGGTTTTGCAAAGATGGTATCTAAGGTGAAGGAGGTACATTTTATGATGCAGCCTCCTTCTGTTATAGGAAATGACTCTTGGGACATTCATTCTTCAAACTATCACGTGCATAAAAAATTGGTAGCTCATGCAAATATCAATCAGCTGAAGTGCAGTTAATTAGCGAAAAGGCATGCTTTAGGTTTGTACTTTCTGTTATGTTGTTTTAAATGTAGGACCTAGTTCCTTATAGCGTTAACATTCTGCAGAGACACATATGACATACAAACAACTTGCTATAAATCATTGATGAGAAGTTAGTGGAAAGGGTTCACGGAAATGTTTGAAAATCGGATTCTTCCTAATAAAATGCCTTGCCTGAAGCCAGTAAAATCCTTTTCATGGTATTCTGGATTTTTAAAAGAAAGACATGAATACATTTTAACGCGAGTATACGCAAAATTCAAAACTACTCACAATAAAAGGGCATCCGAGAAATGGACAGCCTGCCATCGGATCGAGTACGTTTTCAAATTACATTGTGCAAGTATTTGAATTGTTGATTTTATTGTCTTCTATTCATGTGGAAGTTTACCAAGGCATTTTTTAAAAAAATGTTTAAACCAGATGTGTGTGTCATTACCTATTATTATATTTATATTTATATTTATTATTATATTTACTTATTTTTTCCCCCACTGAACATCCTGGGGTAGCAGCTAACTGATTACATTGGGTTACATTGCACCGGAAAAATGTGACCCACCCCCCACTCCGTTTGGGACACTGACAATCTAAACTGGCCAGATATAAACTTGCTTTGCAAGTTTTATTAGTATTTTCAAGACCAGTGTGAAAAAAAATCGTTTCACTGTTGCGCAGACAACAACTTAAGTGGATGCTAGATGATGATACAGGTTGCATTTGAAATTCACTCTGTTGAGAATTTATATTCCACCGCAAGAGCATAAAACAATCATCCACTAAATGTCTTCCATGCACTGTAGTCTCAATTAGTTTATAAAATGAAACCATCAGGCTTAAAATACAACTTTTTACTATCATTTACACTTTTAGAGGACGCTCTGACATTTCCTGGTTGTGATAGGTAAACTGCAATGTTAGTCAAGCCCATCAGCGTTCTATAATGCAGACGAGTGCACAGTAAAACAGCTTGCTCTGGCAGATGTGCAGCTGCATTGTGCCATATCTCTGCTCCTCTCATCCGGTCCTTATCGCAAAAGCACATTCATTTGGGAAACCAAAAGCAGAACGTGCATTGTGCAAAGAAAAAGCGGCCAACAAAGCATAAACATAAAAACGAAGAGTCCAGTGTTTAAGCCATTGTGTGGTAATACATGCGAGACCGATTGTCATCATAATATTTGTCTTTAATTGATTACTAGCCGTAGCAATGATAAAACAGATATTGATATTCTCTGCTTGTTATTTAACTTATCCCAAAATAACTTATAATGCTTTTATGTCGCGTGTAATATTTGGCTGGTAATAGAAATATGTTTCTATAAAACCGATCAGAGAATTCTAAAATGGAGTGAGAGACCATCCCTGTAGCTGTCAGACATTTTAGTCAGACACAAAAAAGGGCAACAGTGCTTTAAACATTAATAACTAATATTGTTCATAATGTCATATTATTGTGTGATTGACCATCCCCCAAAAAGCTCCACGAAATTCGAAAGTTGCTCATGAAGTCAATGATTCGCAAAAATGCTCTATCTAAAAACAAAAACAAAAAAAAACCAACAACTAAGTTTTGCATCAGGACAATTTTAGATCTCTAAACAATGATCAAAAATATTTATTGAATGATAGCGAAGTGGTTAGCACTTTAACCTCACAGTGCCAAGATATTACCATTGGTACAATGGTGTTCCAATTTTTTTTATGAAAAATGAGTTATTTTGGTGGCTATATTTCTAACGTAACACAACCATTCATCTGCCACACCTCCTTTATGATGTCGTTCCAGTGCACTGCTGACTGCTAGGAGTATGTGGGTGAGTGTTTTGTCTCCATGGATGATATGGGGGCAGAGCTTAATCAATGGTTTGACAAAATGGGAACCTTGTTATTTTCTGTGATCAAGTGGGGCAGAAACTCAGAGTCAAGCAATGAGTTGCATTTTTATTTGATTTTATTTTCCAGCAACATTGTTTTGTTGGGTCCCAATGACCCTGTTTTTTTTTTTTTTTGTCAAACAAGCTTAACCAATTAAAAACGGATTTAAACTGTTTATGTTCACGTCAAATTGGCACTAGAACAACTTCCTGTTTCCATGTCGTTGACTCAGGGGAAATGAACTCAGGCCGTGGTGAGCTTCGCTTTCTTGCGGCAAGTTCCCAATGTGGGACAGCCAGGTATGTTGTGCTAATTGATTTTCAGTTTGATTAACAAGGTTTTAAAACAACAACAGCAAAACAATAAAAAGTGCCCACATTCGTTTGACGGATAGCCATGTAGTGAAGCAAAAAAAGGCAAGTACCGTACTTACTCACACAGTTCAGTGGAGATGCATTCAATGACCCCTCACATAGTAGTAGGACATCCATCCATCAATTTTCTGTCGTCGCGTATCCTCACAAGGGTCGCAGGCTTGCTGATGCCTATCCCAGTTAGACAGCCACAGCATGTTCTATTATTGTGTATTCTCCAAGCCATTAACGATGTATTGACAGATGGCCTGACATCAAGCAGATGGATTCTCAACAGACAAAGTACAGAGAGCATTTTCGGAATTCAATTTAATGTGTTTTTCCTGCTTTTCATGACAGTCGATGGTTCTTCTTTGCTTACCTCAAATTAATTCCTCTAACTTGATTTATCTCACCGCGCCTCCTCCCTGCTAACTTTTCAGCAAAAGCTGTTTGGATTCCAATACGGCAGCGGCTAATGCAGGTAAATGGGAAGCAGCTTCCTTGCAGCCTGCTCTATTTGTCACCAAGGGTCTGCTGCCGGCACTGACACAGTCCTGGCAATAGGGTGATTAATGTGATAGGTGGAATTTGTCTCGTTATGTTGACAGCGGCTAATAAATGCCTTGTAAACAGCCGGTCGCAGCTGTGAATGCATCATCATAATCCTGGATTAGTTGCTGCCAAGAATGACCAATCAATGCAATTAGTTAGACGGAATTAATTTGCCCATTCTTTGACTTTCCCGCAATGAGTTTCGGTTCATTCAGAAACTCGATTCATAAAGTGACTCTGAATATCTCACGTTCAATAAAGAACATCTGCTGTAACTTCGTGTCCACTGTAGCACACAATTTGTTGAATATATGCGCACACGAGATTGAAATGACAACCAATATTCATCCTTTTTTTTCCATTGGCTAAAAATCCCAGCAGAAGGTGCTGAACCGCTGTTGCAAAAAAGTCATTATGTAAATGCTGCTTTTAATTCCCACCTCCCAGTGTCTCGGAGGGAGAAGACGGGTGACTTTTAAATGTGAGCATTCGGTAAAGAGGTCACCAAGAATGTCATTAACATGCTGTCACTTATCTCTGTCACGGCTCACTGCTGCCAGCTCCATTCGCTTCTTCTTGTAGTTTGTCTCACTTTGCTTATTTTCAGCAGCTGCATGGGACTTTGCTTTAGTAAATATCCCAAAACCTCAAGCGCCCGGTCAGCTCATCCTATTACCAACGTGCCGGTCAATTGAGATGATCAATTTGCATAATGGAGCATTAAATTGGACCCATCAAATCCACTTCTCAGCAGCTTGCTCTCATGGAAAGCTCACTCAGACCGAAATTTTCTTTCCAATCGGTGACAGGTATCCTTACTTGAGTAGCCTTAAAGGGCCTGGATCACGGTATTTTCCCTCTTTCCAAAGTCAAATATATGCTTATGAATTACATTTGGCACATTGACAATTTAATTTCTTATTAAATATGAGTTTTATAGTCTTGATATTTACTGTATAACCAGGAAGTAAAACACCTTGTTTGCAGAGGCCACACCTTTTATTGTGTGGATGCCTCGCCCCTTTCACAACACTGTTCAATGCCTGCCGGCCATGAAACATCTATCCATCCATCATCTTGGCCGCTAATTCTCATGAGGCTTGCAGGAGATGGAGACTATTTCAGCAGCGTGAATACCTGGGCCACAAACAGGCATTTTACTGATATTAAAATGCAATACAGACTCAATACACTGCTCTCACTTACACCCGTAACATATCAAATCAATCCCAGTGGGAATCAGAATTCATAACAAGAGTTTGGCCCGGGGGCGAATCATTTACCAGTGATATTGATTGTCCGGCTGTGTGTTCCCAAACGTATTTCTTTGCCAATTCAGCATTTTCTACAGTAAAACGTTGTAGCTAATTAATGAAACATTGCTGTTTACTTGGACGGCTGCAAATTATTACATCCTCAACCGAAACCAAAATGAAACGAAAAGATGTATTAAAGGTCAGCTTGTATATACCCTTGCGCCGGTGGTACGGTACCAAATTCTTCCGTCGGCAGAGGACCTCTTTAAGTCATATTTATCTGCTGGCCGGTGTGAAAGCACAGAATAAGAAAAGAATGCTTAGGAAGGCATCACTGAAGGAAAATAACACTTTGGGGGTGTTCAGGGTGAAAAATCAACATTGTAAAAAAGTTGACTTTTCATCATAGAGCCCCTTTTAACTACACAGGTTTTGGAAATTAATGACTCAAGATATTTTATTCATGCAGGAACGGTTTTATTATTGCTGTACGTATAGACAATTATTGGTGAGCTTGCTTACTGAAATTATGCTAAACCATTTTTAACTGACTCCTCTCTCTATGGGGAAGGGATTTTCAACTTATGCAGCCATTTTTAGCATGGTCATTTGCTGTTCGGAAGCTGAGCTGTGATTGGTAAATACTCCATCCCTGAGCATGTAATGTCATTTTCCGGCAGCAGCAAGTGGCAAAAATGCTTTTTGAATTTATTCATAGTCAATGAAGAATGGTGAGTGACAAGATCAAATTACAGACAAAATATTCACGTGTTACAACTGAAAATGGCAAAAGTATCCCCTCATGCCTATTGCCACCAATCTGTGTGGCTAAGTGGAAATTTCTCAATGTTTTTGCTGCCAATTTTATGAACTTTTTACTGGCTTTTCATTAGTTTAGCTGAATGCTCTTCAACACTTTTGTGTTACAATGGCGTAGAAAAAATATTTAGAAAACTGGAATATGTCAAAGGATTTTAAACTGTCTCGCCTGCTCAAGGACAAGAAATGCTTCACTGCTAATTTAACTTTTTCTCAACTCAATTAAAATGAATTAACAAATAACTTAACAAATGAGGACAGGGGATGCTGACATTATAATTTCATGATCAGGACCTAACTCAATGCATAATGCCACTCATCTTTTCTACAAACGGAAGTGTATAAAAGCTGTGTATAAAATATATATATAACAAGTTGTACATCATTAATTGTACAAAGAACTTTTTGTGTTAATATATAATAGCATTAAAATCACATTTTCCACTGAAAATAACATCACATGTGTTAAAGGGAAAGATAACGACACCGCGGCTAACCTATTTTCATGTGACATTTACAATTCGAGCTGTGATTGGTTTTGGCAAAATTTGTTTTTAAAGGTATCAATCTTACATAAAAAAAAGTCAGTGCATTGTTATCAAATTAACATTTTACTACGCTGTTAATTTGTTCATTGGCGAATAACAATAAAAGATAGAACAGCAAAGCCTCACTTCATTTTACCCTGCTATCATCTTTTCCCATATTTTTGTCCATATCTTAGTGTCATTGTCTTTGTGCATTTTCTTTCAAAGTCTCTAAAACAAAGTCGGGGCTCTTGACCTTTTATGATCGTTCCTTTTTCTTGAATGTAGAGCAGAATCAAAGTCGCTATTTAGATTCTTGTCAGCGCCTTTTGGCTCTGCGGCCAATTGTGTCTGAATAGCCCCTGCAATGTGAGGCTGGCGGTCCATGATTGATGGTTGGGCTGTGTGATTGGCAGGGGGAATAAGACAGCACCATTGCTGGCCTACATCTCCTACCATGTTTCCATTGTGCTGGGACCTTCCTCTGGGGAGAACTCTGCTGAGAGGACAATGGTCCACGGTCTGCATGTTTTTTTAACTGGATAGTTGAAGGGGTGTATTTTAACTTGGTTGGTTTGGCAAGAAGCAGAAAACTGGACTGCTAAAATAGGATGGACAAATGTATACTGATATGGCTATAACAATTGCTACATTTCTACCATCATCCCTCTCAGAAAAGATGAAATCTGATGGCAAGATGGATGTGCACTGTAAAAACCTTGCAAACCTCACCACGATAAAAAAAAAAAAAAAGGATTCCCACCCTGACAAACTGTTAAAGTCTTCTCAAGTTGATGGTATGAAGGAAAAAGTGCTTCACTTTGCTCAATTCTATTAAAATCACTTGTCAAGCCAAAAAGCATAATTCTCACAGAACCACAATGCTCATCAACAGATCAGTACGCCCGGTGGAGCATGTGGTGAGGACTGCATCCTCCACTCCACTAAGTTCCTGATATGCTATTACGGATCAAGTGCCTGCTGTATCAAGAGGTTCAAAAATACGGAAAAATAGTATCCCCAAAGAAGTGAGTGGGAAGTGAGAGTCGCAGTTGTCAATCGTCATGGTCTGAAACCATTTTCGGCTCATTTTTACATAACAGCACAATTTTGTTGTTGAAAAACACACACATACACATACATATATACCTACTAATACTACAAACATACAAAATACATATACATACATACATACAAGCATACACATTTACATATCCATTTAAACATACATTTTCTAAGGCCGGTTATCCACACTAGAGTCGCTGGCGCGCTCGTACCTGATCCCCAGTCTTGCGGGCCATCCTAAACTGGTTGCAAGCCAAGCGCGGCACACACAGAGATGAATGACTACTCACACTCACAAACACATCCAAGGGCAATTTGGAGGGTCCAATTGATGTTTTTGGGGTTGGGGGAGAAAAGAGGAGTAGCTAGAGAAAACTCAAATAGGCACGGGGAGAACATGCAAACTCCAAACAGAAAGGCCAGAGTTGGTTTTGAACCAGGGCCCGCTGAACTGAGAGGCGGACATGATAAAAGTTGATCTACAAAAGGATATTTGATACATAAGCCTTATGGGAGCTAAGAAGTTTGCAGTATCTGCCAAAGGTCAGTTGTTTTACCCTCCATATGCCACTGGTCTCTATTTTCAACCATATTTCCTCCTTTGCTCATTAGTGGTAACACCAATGTGGGTGACACATTGCTCTGTAGCTTCAAACCAACCTCCGGTGCTCTCAGATGTGTAATATTTGCGTATAATAGCAACTCTGTTCTTCACACGTTCCGTTGAAGGATTAAGCCGTGGTGATACAGCAAATGCGCGCAACTGAAATGTAGCTCTATCACGTGCGCTCAATAGGTGTGATAGAGTCCATGCAGAAATGGATTAAACACATGTGATAAAATATAAGTCACTGTCCATGTCTGTGTAGTCCAACCAAGTTCCTGTACTATGGCTGCCTTTGACACCCGATGAAAAACATCCCACATTGTGAAAAGCAACACTTTCTTCATCCTATTTTAAATGTCACGCCTGAAAGAAAACTCAGCTGAGTGTTTGCCTCTCCATGCTCTAGATCCATACCATTAGCATAAATGGAGAATCAATTATTTCAGCCCTGATGGAGCCGATTATGCAGAGAATATAAAGGCGGGCGGAAGGAGTCTTAATTACAAAATGACCTTTGTGACCTTTTCTCCATCACCGATGTAGCAGCAACATGTTGGCGTTTCATGGCTGAGTCACTAATTGCCCGAAGGTAATGACTGAGGAAACGGCAAAGCGGATTGATCCCTACGGTATATCGCTTTCAAAAACAGCTCATTGGCAGTGCCACATCGCAAAATGTGAAGCTCGTGCAACACATAAACAAAACCCTCACAAACGTAGCCCTCCCTTTACATTAGATGTCAAAAATACCACTTATAATGAGAATATCCAGAGCGGTGAAGGGTGAGCTGAGAAACATAATGCAAAAGCTTCCATCTCCCGAAGCAGAGGTGCAGTGAAAAGCCACCTGGTAGCACAGCCAGTGCACACAAGTGAGGCTTACCGCTTCCATGTCACGCCTGTCAGAATGAGAGATGGGCTGAAAGAGAGGCAGATAGAGCGAGTAAGGGCGATATGAGCAAATGAGTAGCAGGAGGAGGGAAGGACCAGCTGCTGGGTTTATCTCTGATGCAGATGATAAACAAGAAGACACCGTGGCTGCTGGATAAATGTGAGGATATTGCAGTGGTTATATTTATTAAAAGCACAACAAATGACAAAATGACAACTGAGTCAATATCACTGTAAATTACCTTTGGTGTCCTTATCGGAATCTTAGAATGCAGCAGAATAATAAAACTCATAATATAAGTGGCCAAACAATATCAGACACACCAGTGCCATCTAAAGTCCCCCCCACCATGGGATTTGGGTTGTCCCACACAAAGCTGTGTAAAAGTGTGTTTCACTTTTTAATGTGTCCCTGAAATTACTAGGCAATGCCCACTTTGCCATTATGGGGTAACTGTCAATTTCAGAAACTCACTATTTTTTTTTATAGTTTTTTGGCTATGCATATATGAAAATACACATTTATTCTAATGTTTTGTAATTTTCATGGATATTGGCTAGTTATTGTTTAGCTTGACATAACATGACCACTATTTCATAATGAAATATCAGCTGATTATGAAAAAAAAATGTAGTATTAAGGTGATGACTCTTAATGTCCCTGCAAAATTTCAGTTGTTTTGAAGGTCTTACAGCTGAGTTATTAAGGTTTTTGTCACTCTTGGCGAAGGAAATATTCATCATAATTTGATGTTCCCATCTTATAAGGCACGGGATCTTCACAAGTTTTGGAATATTTGTGCCCCTAAGTCTGATAATAGTTCATGCCAAAGTTCAAGTTAAGCGGGTAAACCGTTTAAGCGAAGAAGGCACTAGTTTGAGACCAGGAAATATGTCCAAGAACGGGGCAAAATTGCATAGCTAAAAAAACCAAAAAACATAAATATTTTTCTGTATATCTGAGCCCATAACTCCCTTTGACTTTTTGTAGGTCTTACAATCCTACATATGCCTAAAAGGTTTAGTAGCTATAAGTCAAACCAAATAGGATTGACTGTAATCTTTCAACTCTAATGACATTTTTTGCTGCCACTAAGTGGCGCTAACACTAAACCAGAATATATGTTTGTTGATGTCTTCGGGAACGGACTCTCATCCAATGTGTGAAACTGTACATCACCTCATCAGTCCAAATACAGGTCATGTTGCTCAGTTAAAGTTCACCATATACTAAAAAATTACAACTGGTAAACAAAAATGTCCACCCTGTCAGTAATGCACACAGATGTGGCTGTTGTTGTGTACTTTGTCTATTGTAAAATGTAAGTGAACGTAAAACATGTAAAATGTAATGTAAAAAATAGAGAGCTGGTTTTAGCTAGTGATCAACTTTTTTTTTTTTTTTTTAATAATGTTTTTCTGTACCTGAACTAAAAACATCCATGCAAACAACATTGTTTTGTGGAGGTGTTAAAACATTTTTAACTAAAGCCAACTGAAGGCAATAATTGGATTTTTATGATCTACCTTTTTATTGAAATTAATGCAGTGATTCTTTTGATCTACCATCTATGGACCGGAAACGTCAGGGCAGAAATTAGATTGAGATCACACACTTGTCTGCTCTGCTCTTCCCACAGCTTCCTTTGAACTTTGCGGGTAGCAGAGATTAATGAAGATGCAAGGTCGTTTGGATGACTTTTCTGCATAAGCCACCATGCACAGAAATAGAAACACACAGATACATTTTCTTTAGAGAGAGAGAGAAAAAATAATGGGTACTAAGTCATACTTAAGGTACATTTTTTCTCTAAAATATAAAGCTTTAGAGACGTTAGAGAGCTCATAAAAGCGTAATCTCCAGTTTCATAGTCCATCTGCTCCATATTTTTCAAAGCTGAGGTGACATGCTGTTTCCTTGATGGACGAAATAATATGACCTAACAATGTGGTGTGCGGTCAGATTGTTGCAAATTCTCTCCCGGATCATCCATATTGAGGGGTATCTTGCAATTTGCCGCCATCTACCCAGACAGCTGGCTACAATTGTGTTTGGCAGATGTCAAGGCATTCTGGCAATGCAACACAAATGTGACACAGTTGGACTGTGTCAACTAACAAACAGGCCGCGCTCTCGTTTTAGAGTCACCACCAGAGGACACTGTTGATATATCAACCCCCTCACAGGATATTAATGTTGAAGCCCCTGTCTGTATAGATGGGGTCTAGATCATACTTTTTCAAATGTGAGTGCATGGAGTATGTCAGGGGCTACATGGACGATGATTTTAACTCTCTAATAACCTCAGGTGAAAATACTATTTCAAGGTTTACGATAAGAGACGATGATCATTTGTTACTGTGATGCGCAGTTAAAAAAAGAGACTGAAAACGACACAGATGTAGCTAATAATGAATAAGAAAACCAATTTGAGCTTAGCCCTTTTCAGGCTGTGGCAGACTGACATAATAATATCCTCTCTGGATTCCAAAACGACTTTCTGTCATGTTGACACCGTTGCAGCGTTTGTCCTATTCCTTGGATGTGAATGCAGATGCCTAATCATGGAGAAAAACACTATTAAGGCAGTATTGCATTATTTCCCTCCTTGCCATAATTATCCTTACGCCCATTCACATAGTCACAATTATTTCCTCCCAACAGACTGCATTTAAATCAAACACAACATTGACACCGCATTCATTTCACACGGGTAGACAATAAGCGAAAATAACGAGCAGCGTATTCTTCAAATTTGCATAAATGTTCTTTCGCAGTGACACAATAATAGTTGTGATTGTGGATTATGTAAATTTTTGGACAAAGCAGTCTCACAAGTCTACTGTCAGATTACAAAGTCGAACTTTACAGAAGAAAGAACCTCGAACAATACGGAAGTGTGGCGGAGGGAAAGCCATTCTAAGGAACATTCAAATGTATGTTAGAACATTTTCAAATGTTCATTTATTTATATTATTTTTGCGTGCCCAAATGAATGAAGTAATGTGAGTATTAAAAAGTGTGCGAGAGAAATATAACAAGGGAGGGCTCATGTGATGTCCAGGTATGTTGTAAAAAGTTCCGGCATGCTAGAGGCTAAAATTGAGAGGTGCTGGTAAGATGTACCCCTGCGTAGACGCACACTTAAAGCACCTCTATTAAGGTAAATGCTAAATAAATTTGCTCCCATAAAACCACAGGGCATTGATGAGCATACTTGTTATGCTATTTTAACCATTTGTTTGAATGTTTAATTTTCTTTAATTTTCTCATAAAACGGCAGTTCATTCCTAAAATGAGTAAAATTGTTAGAATAGGACTTTGGTAAGCCCTCCGTTTGACTGACTTAGGACATTTCCCACTGACACAGGGACATTAGGGAAGGAACAGAAACAATACCTATGCTAGCAATGATAGAGCAATCAGAGAACATCACATAATGCGTGCAGTGCGCACACTGGGAGTGGTAAGCCAATCAGATAATATTACGTATTACGTGCAGTATGTATGCTTCTATACTCAAGTCCCACTCATGATGACCACGCAATATTGTTGTGTGACTTTAGCTGTTGGTTTGAAAAGAAAACTTGGTTTGAAACAAAAGTAAAAGCTAAATAGATGTAGCCTATTTAAAACATATACTGTATCATGTGACTTTGAAAGGAGAATCGTTGCACTTAGTTTTATTGCAGCTATGACTAACTGTGCAACTGACTGCAAGGTCAGCTAAATAATAAAATTATTTCTTGTGGAAACATCTGTTTTAAATTCATCAGTTGATAGCCAAACAGCGTGACACACTCAACACACCTCAATCGATATTTATAGTTATCCAAAGGTACAGTGGCAGTTATATTATCTAAAGTGTTTCTTCAAAAACACCCATTTTATCAAGAAAAACAGTCTAGGGAAACTTGGCTGTGCTCCTAGTTCATAAATACATTTTAAAGCATGTCTGTACAATACACAGAACACGATCAATCGCGAGGCTGTATTTTCATTACTCGTAAGAATGCACCTCATTGTTTTGCACAAAATATGTTGGAGGTTTCACTCACATGCATCAAGTCAATGCCTAACTGAATAACTAATTGGAGCCACAGATGGTTGCCTGGCTACCCCAAGGCAATGCACATAAGGTCACAGCCAATTGTCTAAGAGATGGCTTTTCACATTTTTGTGTCGCAACATATTTGATTTTTTTAAGTTAAAGGAATAATTACAGGTAATAGCATTCAAAACCTATTATGGTACATCTACCTTGAAAAGAAGGTTGACTGCTTTGTGTGTGTGTGTATATATATATATATATATATATATATATATATATATATATATATATATATATATATATATATATATATATATATATATATATATATATATATATATATATATATATTCTAGATTGCACACCTAAAGTATTTCTGGCTTCATGCTAGCTAGTTAATGTGCAGTCAACACTGCGATGTTGAAGGTTCTGGTACAAATCGGTATCTTCTTTTCCTATGTGCCATATTTACCACCTTTATTCTATTTTACATCCTCTGTCTTCATCGTCTATCATTTGTGTTTGTCTTTGCTTTGAATTTCAATATTTGAAAGTGTTAAGGGTGAGCGAGAGGTTAGCGTGCGCCGCAACTACGATAATGCATATTGAAATGTTTGATCAAGAATGGGAGGAAAGAAATAGCGGCTGTCTCCTCCTTCTCCATCTCAATCACTTCAGTTTGAAGTGATTACTCATGTCGGAGAGTTGGTTACAACCTCTCTAATCCAGTGT
The DNA here is from genome assembly GCF_059441005.1 of Hippichthys cyanospilos. Classification (NCBI taxonomy): domain Eukaryota; kingdom Metazoa; phylum Chordata; class Actinopteri; order Syngnathiformes; family Syngnathidae; genus Hippichthys; species Hippichthys cyanospilos. Next base: position 9,705,886 of record NC_142378.1, on the reverse strand, counting down.
GCATAATCACCAAAGCTTTTCAACCAGCCAACATGTGCAGCTTCATAGCGATACAGTATGTATTTTTCTAGATTATGGACTATATACGCTGATGCTTTAGTAGAATACTGCTTACATAACACATTTTATAGTTTGAATTAGTTTTTTTCTTGTCTTTAACACACTCATATCTAACAAAGAGTCACTCAATATATTATGCTAGCTAATTATTTGCATGTAAAATCTTTTTGTACTATTCAAATAGCTTCAGGGCCAATATAGATTTTCACTACCTGCACACATTCTCTTTCATATTTTTGTTAAACAAAACAAAAAATCAGCACAGAAGGTTCAGCTGAATGATTTTGAAGGTTTCATACTTGAATGTTAGCACAGAGAATAGTAACCTGGCCTCAGTTTATTAACATGGGCCTGAACAGGATAAGCACTATATTTGATTAGATTTCAAGGGACTTAGTTTCTGTGCAGTGATTGTGATGATGTTTCAGGAGTTTGCCTCAGCAAAATCTTGGAAAAAAAAACAAAACAACTTGTATTTACTAAAGGGGAACACAATGAGTGTTAGTAAACTGTTTTGGTCAACTAATGTAGGTCTTTAAAGAAAGGGCTGTGAGCTTGTTGGTAGCTTTTACTCAACAATTTTAACATCAATGTACAATGTGTCATGTCAGGTACAACACAAAGATCATCTTTCATTGAACAGATAATACAGTGTAGTGAGAATGTTTACACCACATTTAAAATGTATTTGACATGAGGAAAAATAAAACATGTTAACTGCTCAGTGTAATGCGGCTGTGGTCTCAGCATAGTAGTGTTTCTTTCCCTCTAGAATGCTGTGGAAAATGATTTAGCCTGAATGGAACATCCTTTCTTCATAACATGCACTTTTCCATTTCATTCATTTCCTTCACGCTAAATGAAGCCATCAACTTCACTTTTAGCTTTAAAAACTGGGCGAGCTTAAGGTATTGTCTAATTGACAGTCACAAAACAGAAAATAGATGGACTCCTCTTTGTAAATTATATCATCGCTTCTCATCTTCGAAAAAGAAAGAAAGCCAATGGTGTGTACCTTTTCAAGCCCAAGATGGATCTGATCACTCTTCACCGCTCAAATATGAAACAGATGTTTACTGTGGTTCTTGCTTGGTGTTGGTCAACTTTTAATCTTTTTTGCCACTTGTCATGGATTTTCTTTTCTTTTAGCCTTCCATGGGAGTAACTGTGAGTGTCTGGGACGATCTCTTCTGAGCAACTGTAGAATGCATTACAATGAGATATTAGCTCCTGGTGATAACTCGCATTACGTCACATCAGGGAATTTGAATCTAAATCCACTCTGAAAAACATCGGCTGGAGGTTAGCATGCATTCCTTTTGTGACCAGTCGCGCCATTAATGTGCCAATTATGTGATTTTGAAAGAAATGAGAGATTTAAACTACTTTAGACTGTGAACGAATAGTCTCTAATTACTAAATTATTGGACACAAATGGAATGCCTTTGCAAGGAATCATTCAACACAATCGTTCATCCCCGCCCACCACAGAATTCTGCAGAACGCGTCATCTTCGCATATTGGCGCCATAGAGTTGAAAGTCTTTTCTTTCCTTTTTTTTTTTTAGCTTTGGAGCAAGCGCAAAAAAAAAAAAAAACGTCAAACAGGGACCGAGTGGAGAGAGAAGAAAGGGAGGGGTAGATGTGGAGCGTAGGAACTGGTGAAGACATGCTCTATATGGTTTGTATATTTAGATTTACAAGTCTACTAATAAATTACAGAGAACACAATGCTCATTGCCGAAATGTACTTACAACTGACAATAATTTAAAGGAAGATAATATTATGTCCCATCAACGTATTGAACAACGCATGACATCAATTTGAAAATAATCTCTAATTCTCATGTTCATTTTAAGAGCAAAACAGTCATGTTTTAAAATAAACTAAAAACAAATGAAAATGCTAGTTACTTGAATGGCTCTTTTTAGTGAACAGTTCCATCACTATATTGTGCTAAGTAGAAGTTGTATGAGTCACGAATGATCAAATAAAATGGCTATTGTAAAGTAAACGTTTGTGTAATGTAGTTTTAAATGTCAGTTTTTTCCTTTGTGTGGAAGTACTCATACGTCTCCGAGCAATAAAAATAACCTGGCTCTCATAAAAATAAAATCAAACAAACAAAACAGAATCCTTATTAAAAGTCATTATCATGGCTAACACTCTACCTGTCCAACTAGTTACTCTTTTATGCTTTCGAATTGATGGGTATTCAAAGCAAATTAAGCTTAATAAACCCAGTGATTAAAAAAATGTTTGCTGAGGTAATTCATTATTTAGTGGGGCAATATTGTTCAGTGTAAGTGAATGGGCGTGTTTGCGATCATACTATTAGAGCTCCACATTTCTCTCATCATTAAACGCGAGTTGGATTTAATTGTTTCGACGTCATGCGTGTGCGTGCGTATGTGTTTGTGTGACATTGCTGTCGTTTTGGCTCAGGCCCAGGTTGCCACATCCAAACATTCACAGCTGTTGCCACTGTCCTCAGAGGCAAACATGACACACTTTGTGAAAGGCATTCAGTGGTAATTCCGCCCCAGTTAGAAGCGCGGCTCCACATCATCTTGCTTCACAGAGAAGATCAGGAATGCCGTCGGAGCGCACTGGTAGCTCCCATTTCCTCTTCATTACGTATCGGCTTTGATGAGTTTGTCACATCAGGGCTGCCTAATGAGCCTGTGGTGAGTCCTTAAATGTGAAATGGCCTTGACAGAGGTTGATAGCAATGGATGACGGATAAAATAATCATCTGAACCACACATTTTTTTCAGTTTTGAGCCGATCAATAATTTAATTCCAGTCAGATGGCTGACAATCACTCTTAACTTTGCTAACTATTTCATTCCATCGCTGGCTAGTTCTACTTTGTTAATGTATTCATTTCGCAACTTTTGAAGGACGACTGGGTGTACGGCCATAGATTCAATGTTTGATTTGATTCTGCGGCTATGCCAAACAGACGACACTTTTGTTCTATTCATTTCGAAATGCTTTTGCTGTGTGCAACTTCACACTGCACTGCTGTGGCACTTACTGCCGTATTCTGAATTAAAAAGCAAAAAAAGGCAGCAGCTTACTAATGAGCACAATTGGGACATTTTATGACTGATACAATACCAAGTTAAACAGAAAAGGATTTCATTATTACTAATGTTTTGCATAAAACAGAAGCAAACTGTCCATTCCGAATCCCCTGTAATGGCAAAAAATTGAAACATGCTCTTGGCACGTATGAAAGTGATAGTGATAGTAATGTTGACTTTTAGGGCTTTTAGGGCTTCTAGGCAAATTCATATTCAGCTCTGTCAAAAAATAAAGCATTGAAACGTCAAACATTTTATTTTAGCAATATCAGTTTCACCATACATTATGTGTACATTGCCTTGCAGTCTTGTCCATTTTCCATAATTATGTTGGTGCTAAAAATGCAGGTGTGTTCACTCGGTTGAAAATAGGATGTTGGTATAAGCAGGCAATTAAAAAAAACTTTAAATTAAAAAAGGAAAACTTCAATATACTGTACACCATCTTTATGTGTAAATATCCAATGTTACACCCTGCGGCTCATCGTCCAGTGTGGCTTATCACTGATCATTTTTGTTTTTTTTTTAATTTTTGAGACTATAGTCCAGAAAATACGGTTGGTAACTACGAAAGTCAGGGGTAGACTTATCATATTTTTGTAAATTTCACCCAAATTGCAGTAAAATAAGAGGGTTGAAATATATACCAGGTCGAGAAAAATGGTACAGTAGTTCCATTTTTTTCTTTTTAATTGAACCAAATAGACATTTCTGTATGACTTTCCTCTACTAACGAAAATTGTGATGTCAAATGGGGAATGACACCACGACTCCTACCCCATGTATCCATATGCTTATTAAGGCACTGTAATGAACACAGTTCATTATGTGACAGATGGCTTAGTTATAAGAGCATCCTTTTGGAAAGGGAGCTCAGTCTTCATCAGGACACTTTGACACATTTCAATCTGGGGCACTTGATTGCACTATTCCAAGCAATCCCCATGGAAATAATCTTGGATTATCCATGAGCAAAGCTTATCCCATCCTGCTCCAACATCTCTGAAATGGATTTCCCCAAGATGCCAACCAGCACATGGCTACCAAATGGAATGTCTGTCATTGGCAATGCCATCACGGTCCATATGTGACTGAAATGTTCAGACCAGTGTGGCCAAAGATGAGTCCTCTTTATTCCATGACCAGAGGCAACTAGGAATGGCACTGGGCCACCTTTTTATTGCATCTATCTGTGAGGCTTCAATAGGTTGTCTGCCAAAGGGAACACACTTATAGATAACAAAGAGCGTAGGTATGGTAGCGTGAAGGTCACTGTCAGTCAGTGCCTATTATTATTAATACAGCAATATGTCAAAAGTACAAAGGAACCGCTAAGGTTGAACACACCGTTCAATTTTTCCTAAAGGGGGGAAGTGAATATGAAATGATCTGTTCAAGGGTCATATTATATATCTATCTATCTATATATATATATATATATATATATATATATATATATATATATATATATATATATATATATATATATATATATATGCCTAAAAAGGAGTGCCACACCCATGTTATATAATTTAACTAGACCTACAATTACATTTAAAACATACTGTTGGTCGTTAAGAAGACATTTATTTGGCAAGTTCTTTAAATTCATAATTTAATCTATTCATTTTAATCAAAAACGGTTTAAATCTTACATATTGTCACTTTAAGGCATGCAACATAATGAAATTATGCAATTTAATGAAACGTCTAAGTCTTGTAATACTGTGTTACTTACTCTATTGAGAAAACGTAAATAGAAACAAATTTGTGTTCAACCATTAAAATGTTTCTGACATTTGTTTTCTGGCCAAAAGAATTTTAGATATCTGATATACTGTATAATATCAATGATTAACCTTTCTGGTCACCGCTGGGTCTCACCAATAGGCAATTTATGTTTTTATTGACACAAAAACCCAGTCAAATTTCACATTGCCATAATCACCTAAAGGGTTAATAATGTTGTTTGGTGGTTGAGGCCAAAGAACTATTTTTGCCCAATGTCATCTGTTGACATGTTTAACTTTCTCATTTAAAACTCCCTGAAAGTTTCAGGTCAATATCTTTTTCCTAAGATAATGCTTGCAATGGACATTTGAAAGGTGAACATGCCAAAACTTGCCAGAATGCCCTTATAAAGTATGTAGAAGAGCAGTGGTTTAGTTTTAAGCAAAGGTACCTTCATTTGAGCACGATTTTGTGTTAGGGCTGTTGGATTGCTTCAGACACCACAATAAGACTGAGCGTGGGATTGTTCAGTGCATCATGCATTACTGTGAGGTGACAGTCCTTTGAAAAAATTAAACACAAACCACTGAAGGTCACAAAAAGTGAAGCTCGATGTAGCTATACTGTATATATATAATGCATACTTGATTCATTATCAAGATGTAACAATGTCTTATAAAATATACCTTTTTTGTAGGCAATTTTTCTCCGAGTAAGATGCCTGGCTCTCTTAAACTCTGCTTCTCACAGTATGTCTGCTGTACCCCTTTTATACCGTTGTCCTCCTGCACCAATGACTGCATTGAGTATGTGGGCGGTACTCAATTTGCGATGTCAGAAAGTAAGGACCTGCCATTTTAGCAGATTGGGTCAGGCTGGTAGTGAGGACTATGGAATGCTCAGAGATGAGTGAAAGGAGGAAAAACTCTTTGAAGTGGGGTGGGTTAGGGAAATAGCATTCTAACAAGGCCAAACGCTTCTAAGTTGAATTTGCATGATATAGGCCTATTAACATTTTACACTGTGGGTCTTAAATCCACTTCCCAAAATTGAACCCCGTAAATTTTAACACTCCAATTTTTGCTGTTTATCAGGACCTTTTGCCATTTTGGAGTCTAGTCCCTGCAGAGGAGAATGAAACCTTATAGCCACAGGCAGCTGATGAACCGATTTGGCTACCAGTTTCCACGTTCCTGGCTTTCCATGTTCCCTCCCTCCTTCTCATTCTCTCCTTCACGTTCTTCCTTCCAAGTCTCCCCAGCATGCAGCACCTGTCGCCGTACCAAAAATACCCAGGGATGACAGCAACACTGCAATCTGTCACCTCCAGGGCCTTGCTGACATTTTTAATCAGAAAAGGCTAGGATCACAGCTATAAACGATATTTGCCCCCTTAGCAAACACACCTTCTTAGCTATGATTGTGATTTGTGAGCATCCTTGTTGTGAGAGTGGAATACACCGGTTAAAAAATGAAAGAGCAACCAATGTTTCCCTCTGAAAGCTCTCTCTGAATTGCTGCAATGTTTACAGGTAGAAATAGCCTTGTCATTTTTCACCAACTGTATCAAATGATTGAATATTAGTATTGGGCTGGCAATGTTAAAAGTCCATTCGCAAAATATTACTTAGTATCCCCCCCGTGCACCTCCTTTATTTATTCTGTATGTATTCTTAGTCTCTAAGTGATAGATTCTCTAAGAACTTCACAATGAAAAACGGAACCAACCAAAGAACCTACATAAGCCAAAAGGTAAAGGAAATGCATTAAGAATTTATGTTAGATCTTTAGCCTATTTGCACAGACTCTTCCTCGGAAATATCCAATAGATTACTGCAGTTTCTCATTTACTCCAGATAGAGCGCTTTCAAACATCAAATTTGACCCTTCTCTTCCACATCCCTTGTTTAGTGGTGTTAAATTCCTTTGAAGCTGTTTCTTTGCGATTTTCTTTTAGAGAATATGCTACACCAGATTGAGCCATCTTGCTCCCCATATGACTTGTTCCGTTTAACTTTTTTTAAAACATGTCTTTCTTGTGTATTGGTAAATCAATTTTTAACATTAAGAACAGTCTTCTTGACTAGTCCCCCAACATTTCCAATATGCTGTGGCACATCTCCTGCTCAAGAAACCTGGTCTTTTTGGTGTGTTGTCAAATTTTTCAACCCATTTTCAGCATTTTTTTTTTTAAAGGAAATTCTCGTGCACACTGTTCACTTTTTTCTTGGATAAATATAATGCTATGGAGATGTTCTAGGCAGCCCTGTTATGAGCATTTAATGACATTTTCCTGTGCAATGACACTGCAATGACACAAAGTATTCAGTTTGATCATTTGCAAGATCAGGTTAGATTAGTGGTCAGCCCTACTATCTTATGGTATTCCACAGGGTTCAATCTTAGGGCCTCTCCTTTCTTTACTGTATTTGTGGACCCTGGGTTCCATCTACAGAATACATGGTATTTCTTTACATTGCTCTCAGATGACAGCCAGGTCTATAGAATGTGCTACTGAGCAAAAAGGAAACTTTCTCATTAAGGCCACCTTTGTCCTAGAAAATCAAGACCTGGATGACAATGGAATTCTTGAATTTCAATGAAAAGTAATACAATTCATGACGTTTGGTCCCAGTAGACGTTCTATATCCCACCTTGCTGACTTGGCCCCCCTGGCGCCTTATTTAAAGCCAACAGTCTCAAACTTGGGTTTTAAATAAGACACTGAATTTAAATTGGACTGGCAAATTGGTGCTGTTGCTGAATCCGTTTTATTTTTTGGGCATCAGGCTAAGATATATCCTCTCTTTTCTCAACTGCATTTAGGAACTGTAATCCATGCCTTTGTTACATTTTAGCTGGATTACTGTAATTGACTTTATTTGGAAGTTAGTCAGTCCTCCCTCAAGCATCTTCGGTTTTTGAATGTTTAAGTGGTCTTGCCTTACTTTACCTGTCTAAGCTCCTCCACCCCTATACATCTACCAGTGCCACAAGTAAGCGGACCAGAAGCTCCCGGAGGTACAGAGGAAGATTACGTAGAGGCTCAGAGGGGATCGAGTGTTTTCTATTGCTCTTTATTCTCTTTGTGCTTCTCAACGTTGGAGTCAGACATATCCTCAATCAAAAGGGAAAACTGTCGGCCTGTCAATCTGTCATTCTGGACGGATAGATGTTGTCCCCATGTCCAACCTTCATGAAGTGTCTTCATGCATATAAGTGAAATGGTAGAGGTCATTGTAGGGATTTACCAGTGACCTTCTGGATAGTGGTCCTACTGCTGGGTTGTTGTTGCTGCCCTTTTCCCTTCTCCTGGTGTGCTGGCTTGTTTTCCTCTCATCCACACATTTGACACTGCACTGAGAGACATACAGTAGCAAAGCTTCTGGCCCATGTGTATGTACTGTCTATGCTACCTTGAAGTAGCAGCAATACCTGAGCAACTTGTCAGGGTTACAGATAGCGCCTCATTTCAGTCGTGAAAAGGTCACTGAAAAAATGCAAAACTTGCCAGGAGACTATCAGAAAGGAGAGAGAAATGGTCCATATCCACCACCTTTAAAACCTTTCCTTAATAAGGCCTGTCTTGTTAGTTGCTTCTTCTTTTCACCTGTTGTTTGTTCCATTTATACAACAGCAGGTGAATGTGAGTCGGCATCATCATTGCTTTCTAACTACAGGGTGATTGACACGCAGTAAGGATAACAGGTTTCTTTTATTTTCAGCAGAGTATACTTAATGCAATCACAGAGGTAAAAAGAAAAAAAAAGACTATGAAAATAAATGTGGAATATGCGTTCATATCTAAACATAGTCTATTTGTCTTTGCCAAAAGTTTGTTATATCCCATTGGCAATTTATGAAAATGTGTGCTTAAGGCAAAATTCCCTGGCCATCACTACAAAAGATTTCTTTGTACCGTGGGATGCTGCTGCCTCTGGAAAAATAACAAAGATTCTCTTGAGCTTGGATAGGCTGAATAAATCCCAAATGGAAAGTGAATTTTTATTTCAGTCGCGCTAATGGATAATTGATGCAAGACTTGAGTCTGAGAAATGTCCCGAATAGTCACTGTCACTGAGGAGAAGGTGCACTGACTGGCAGATGTTAGCCTCAGGCGACAGATCAGTAAATCACATCCCCTCCTCCATCTTTACATGGACAATAGCAGGCACATTTGTGAAATCATCTCAAGATGTGCACCGTCATTAGTTCACATACAACTTGCTGAGACAGACAGGTGAGTAGGGCCGGCAATCAAAAAAGAAGTTCAAAAATCCAACGGTCCCACCGGAGAGATAAGCCTCACCTCACTCTAACTTTTACAGTCTGCTGTATAATTAAGGGTCTCTCATCTCCCCATTTCAAATTGGTCTTTTTCACCGGCAGCCTATAAATACGACTGTGGCTGTATCCCATTTTCTGGATGAAAGTGCCTGAGCAAGGCAACGGCTGCCACCCCCTCAGTGGTTGAATAATGGTGCGATGCCCCGGCTCGGCAGCCTCTTGGGGATTATGTTTCAACAGTGACCTGCCAGAGTAAAGGTTGTGGCAGTAATTAAAACCAAATATTTAAGAGCTGGCCAGCACTCGGACACTAAATTTTCAGATCAGTGTGTGCCAAGCCCAAAGACCTTGTTGTCTGCCCAGGGCTCCATGTGCCCCGCAGTGAAAGTCAAACTGATTGAGTCCACTCAGCCGCTGGCCAACTCGCGGGGCGGGAAGGTACGACTCCAGTTTGGGATCGCTTATGGATGAAAGAGGATGCTCACACTATTGGCATGCTAGCGGTGCAATCATCATTACACAGAATGCTAAAAATTTAAAAAAAAAAAAAAAAAAAAAGAAAACTCTTTCTATTTGAGTAACAGAGCATTTTGTATGCTTTAAATAAGATCCCTGCAGCAAACGGTAGAGAATTTTTTTTATCGTTTATGCAATGGTGCCTAAAAGCCCCTGTCATACTGTAACCAGCCTGGAACTATGTGTGTGCCAGAACCAATTCAACTTCAACTAAGCCAATAAATGAGATATCAAACACCCCATGTTGAGATAAAATGTGTGCTTTCTAGTGCAGAGGAACCTCTGAAGTGAAATACCCGGGCAGTTACATTATGCAAGACCTCTGCATTTTGTGCAAGACTTCAGCAAATCTTGCAAGACTTTAGCATTAGCATCTAAAAGATTAATCATAATCAAGCGTACCGCAATGTGGGTAATCTGTCTCGGCCTTGGATGCTCAGAATCATATGATCATAAAAATAGTGTTGTATCATTTTGATGTGAAGAGACTTGATTGCCTGTTAACGCCGGGTGTACTGAATCTTATGAAAAAGGTATTTCCACCTGTATGAATTACGCCAAAAGCCTACAACTTTGACAGCTAGGTTGTGTAACTTTCCTTTTCTTAGCAGCTGGTTCTTCTGTTGTTGTGTTAGAACTACAATCTTTCTTAGTATCGCCCACGTAATATTCGAATGGCTGTGTTCACGTAATCCGAAAGCTTTAGTAGACGGAATCAAGGTCACGCAAGAACATTGCGAGAGCTAGCAGACGACAGTTTGCAAATAGCAGTAGCAACCGTTGTCAACAAAGTACAACTCCATTAAATTAAAAAAAATGGTGGCATTAAACAACTAATGTCAATTATAAAAATGGTGTTCAGATTTACGATGTATGGTGTAAATGTTTGAAAAAAAAGATGCCAAATCTGTACAACTCGGTGTAGATTTGCCTGAGCCTCCCAAGCACAAGCAGTTATACCTTTATGTGCAATGAAATTACATTAATATTAAAAGAGTTAATTATTGGGGGGTAAAACATTGTTTAAAAATTGTAGTTTGTAATTTAACTTAAATTTCAGCTAATAAACCCGTTTTACACCGAAACATGAATGGCATTTTTCATGATTATTTATGTGATTGTAAATTTTATGGTGACAACACCGGAAGCACATCTCCTTCACAAGGTTCTCTGACTAATGCTACTGTACATTCCACAACCATTCACCGCATTTTCGCAGCCAAAAGACGAACCGTATTTAAAGGTGCAGTCTCAGTTGCGGGTGCTATTTCTGTATTTAACACACACATAACACACATCGTATAATTAGGCGCTAGCATAAAACATGCGGTATCATACATGCCCGCTCGTGTATGTTTTTAAAAGAAAGCAGCAAGAGCAAAACCGAGTTTGCTTGCCCGTGCCTCGTTTATTAAACTTTAGAACGACATTTGTAGTGGTATCACTGGATGTATTTTATTCAGCAACTTTCAAAGATAGATTGTGTTGCATAATTTCTTTCATTTTTCTGCTGGAAATTTGTGTCACTAATGAAAATGTGCGTCTGGATAAAAATCAGCATAATAAAGGCATACGATGTTTGGAAAAAAGTCATTAATTAGTGACTTATAAGAAGCTTCATTCTTCAAACAATTCACTCTTAATTTGAAATGAAAGAACTATTGCCATTAAGGCATTAGGAAGCATCACATTTGATTCTCTGAGATCTGCAGAAACACTGCTAAAATATCACCTGAAGTGCCTTCCGGTACCCCAGGCGTACTCAGACTGGTGATCAGTCCATGGTGTTTTGGAACTTATACCCCAAATCAGCAGAGGCCCCAGTTACCCACAACCCTAATTAACCCAAATAGTGTAGAAAATAATGGATGGACAACATACTGGTCTTGAGTTGTTATCTTGAATTACAGCTCTACTGGTCTTCATGTATTTGCAAAGAATGTCACATCGACTGTACATCAAAAGGTCAGGTGCTGTGCTGCAAAGCCAGTTACAATTCACATCCTCAGCTTCAAGAGTCTCTTTTGGAGAAAGAAAAAAATAGCTTCCAGTCAAAAGTAATGCAGAATTTCAAATCACAGGACAAGTACCAGCTTCTCTCTTTGGCAGCCATGTCCTGGAGGCGGTGAGTAGGCTGGTGGAAAACATCCTTTGAGGATCATCATATCTTATGCACTATTGCTTCAAGACAAAGCCCCTCAGGCCAAAACTGAACAACACAGACAACTTCTCGACAGTATTTTACAACCCGTGCTTTCATACAACATCTACAACTTGATGAAACATTAAACTCAAACATAAACAGCCCTTTATGAGCAGTCAACAATAGTTTATCAAAATATGGTGCCGCTTTGCTTCACAGCCAGCCTCGTAATCATACCAAAGTCATGTGATATGCATGATACGTACTTGCATCCTCGCTTAGTGCAAATATTGGTGGACTAAATGTAAAAGCATTTTTTGATGAATAACAGTCTGGAGTCAAAATGGCATGCGCTGTAAAAGATTATACAACTAGAAGACCCAGTGCTAGTCTATAAACGACATAGTGGTTCAACAGTCATAGGCAAATGGTGAATGTACAAAGCCATATAAATAATAATGAATTTAAGAGGTGAAACCATCTTCATCTCACATTGCCAAATGTTTATATCAAAAGTGAAGTTAGAGACCACACATACACATTATATATACTATGTATATATATATATATATATATATACTATGTATATATATATATATACTATGTATATATATATATATATATATATATATATATATATATATATATATATGATGTGTGTACTCAAAGGCCACCAGAAGTTCAGATACCAATTACTCGTATGTCAGGGTGTAAAGTTTACTCTGTTAAATTCTGCCCTTCTTATGGAAAAAGTGTTGCATTTATTTATTTGTTGTGTGGAAGTCTTGTGAGATGCTGCAGTCTTGTTGTGCACAGTATGCTGATCTTGTTTGAAATCATGCACAGTTGCGCTATGAGCTTTTGTGTAATTTTTCTCAAATCTTTGGTTGAATTTGGTTACATTTTAAAATGTACTTTCAGGGAGATCAACTTCGAGGTCCCAATGTGTTCATATTAGGATACAAATGGACTCCTACTCCAAATTCTGACAGTTATTCCAGCCTGAGACCCAGCAATCATTTTTATGCCAGTCTTTTGTCGGATGCATTTTGTGCTGAATGCTTTTTTGTATTCCTTTACCCCTACTCAGCACTTTGCTCCTGTTTTGCTTAAGTCACTCTGGGTCAGCTGCCACAGGGTTAGCTAACTGTGATTGGGTGTTTATGCGTAGCCACAGCGGAGTTTTTGTAACCCAGATACATCATTTAGAGCAGTGACCCGTTTGGATTCGCTCTAATGGGAAGAGCAGAGTGCACACATCCTCTGGGGTGCAATCCCTCAAAACTGAATGGGGTCATAACTTCCATAGGTAGAAGCGAATCAGAGTAAAAATGACATTTTATTCCACTTGGTTGTTATTATTCTTACTGAATGTATGTCCACAAACACCTAGAATAGAATAAATGTTACGTTACACATTATGTTAGTGGTTCTTAAATTACTGAATGTTTTAGGTTCTGTATACATAAAAAAAAAAAAAAATGCTAATTGAATAAAAAGCTAGAGGGCTTGCAGGTCTGCAGCGGAGCTCAGATCAAGAGGAAAAAATATCATGGTGAATCAGAAATTAGCGATTATTCTGCACATTAAAATAAAATAAGATCACAATAGAAATGAAGCCAGCCCTGTAAATGCTTTTAAAACCAGGTTAAAAACTGCTTTTTCTCCATTCATATGATTTAGGTATTTTCAACCCTATTTAAAATATCTTCCCCAAACCTTGTTTTTGTTATTGGCGTTCTTTTTTCTAAATATAATTGTATTTATTTATTTATTTATTTATTTATTATTTAATTGGATTAAGCTACTTCTTTTCTTTGGCTTTAACTCATTCAATCCCAAAGACACATTTTTGTGTTTTTTAAGAGTACAGACTTTTAATTCCAAGCACTTATTTAATATTAAAGCCTGAGCTAAAGTAGACCTGACAAACTCAATCTTAGTGCTAAATTATCTAAAATAATTGATGACCTTAGTAATTAATTACTTGAAGTAATTGCTTGCTTACTGATTACTTCTTGAATAATCGAAACAAACCTGAAGTATCTTAGTACCTTAGTAAATTACCTTTAGAACTTATTTACCTAAAGTAATACTATGAACACAACCAATTTTAAACTCAGTAAATAATTTAAAAAAAAAAAAAGAATAATCATTTACCTGGGAGCAAATGTCAGGACTCTTAAAAACAGAATGTAGAATGCCTTAAGTGCTCAGTAGGTATAGAAAAAATGGGAATTTAAAGAGCCAAAGCACGTGTTCACACCATTTGAATCCAAAACGGTAGCAAAACATTCAACATAAACAAATATACAATTATACAACAAAAAACACAACATACATTCAAACTAACATTGTCACATTTTCTTGCTGTTTGAAGTAATAGACGCACATTTTTTGTTTTTTTTTTTCTTAAGTGGATCAGAGATGTCAATATCATGTAGCTGTCTGGGATTGAATGAGTTTTAAATGTTTTAAATGCTTTAAATTATGTGTGCCTTTAAATGCGTTTTGGATTATATGAAGTACTTTTGAACTCGCCAATAAAAAACAGGATGTTTTTTTTCCCTCTTTGACCCAGAGCGCTCATACTTCATGATTTCCAAAAACAATATGGACTCGTCAGACCACAGCACACCCCCATTTCGCATTATTCTTACCTTTATCAATTCCTTGAGTAGTTTATGTGTCATTTGTGCTGGTATTTAATACTCATGTATATTGAGATGCTCTTGCACCACCTTAAAGGCTTCTTTTTCTTTTTTTTCTTTTACCAAGTAGTTGTGTACACTGAAAATGTTGCCTACCTATTTTTCCATGTTTAATTCAATGTAGATAGTCATACATTTATGAAAAGTACAATTACACAAATAGGTGTTGTAACTATTGTACTTCTCAGAAAAATTCTATTGTGAAAGAGGGATGGAAAGGTTTATAAAAGTACATAGGAGCTATGTAAATGTGCAATATGTGCTGTACATAGCTATATTATGAACGGAGAAGTCAAGGAAAGTAAAAGGGTTTATTCCTCACTTGCACAGGACGTGCCCACATCACTCAAGGACACACGTAAGGATGCGAAGAGACAAAGGTAAAGAGTGAAGCAAAAGCTGAAATCTCTCGCTTTCTCCAAGCTTTGCCAATGTTTTCACAATCGGATCATTTGAATTGAAAGTTTGACTTCTTAGTTAATTAAAGTAACTGAATGTGGGATTTTGGAACTGGTTTACCTGGTTATTATGGTTTCTTAATAGTATCTGGTAAGAAATGGGGATGATTGAAATGACCTGAAGCCTGCAAGGAAATGAACCCAAATCTACAATATTTTTTTTTTAGTCCTTTGAATTTTCTTTGCAGGGTCTGCAATTACTATTAGCCATTTTTTTTTTTACAGCCCAGGGGACCATTGAAGTTGTTTTCTCCCTGCGGGCTTCAGCCTGAGCCACATCTGGAGAGGTCACGCAACAAGGACAAACCAGCTGATTACGCTCAACGGGAGGGCACATCATGATACGATGAGACACACTCCCTCAAGGCCCGTTCATGTGAGACCTTGTCCCTTCCACCCCTTGCCAAATAATCCCAAAGCAGCCGGACATTTCTTAAATGCCTCTTTCCTTCCTTTTGTTCCAGGCGTTGTGTTAACATTGCTTGCCCTACAGTCCACCGTCTACAGTGGACCATCCATTTAACTGACTAACTAAGCTACGAGCCGTTGTTTAGAGCTGATTGGCTGTGACATTGAATTACTTCTTTTTTATGGCCTAAAAACAATGGTTATGTATAAAACTACGGTTCTATTTTGCCGTTCCAGATCGCCAGAGGCAGTGCTTCAAGCACGGTTTTGATGAGTTTTCATGTTGGTCTTGCTGGTGTCACCAGCTCCTACCAGCCAGGAACATCTACTTCTTCTTTTAAAATGTTGCCATGTTGTTTTTGCTTTCATGAAATGTAATGGAGTACAACAGACTAAAGGTTCATAGTTTTCCTATTGCTATATATATATATATATATATATATATATATATATATATATATATATATATATATATATATATATATAGCAGCTATATGTATATATAGTGCATGCAGCTGGATTAAAAAAAAAAAAAAAAAAAAGCATCCTGGGTTGCTCCTGTGGGTGTTTGGACACTTAATTCTTTTCTAAATGCTTGTACTGTAATTACAATTATCATTTCTGTCACTCTCTTTTCTGATACTTTCCAACTCATTGAACCTATGGGCCCATTATCCTTATGAACTTGTTGTTTGAATTGAGGTGAACATTTGAACATCCCATGTGACTAATGGGTTAAAAGAACCTGCCAAAGAAAGTCTCTCAAAGTGTTTGCCATTATTTGATAAATGTGACTAAGTTACATTTGCTGTGAGTCATTTTACAAATGGCACCCTATACAAAGTTGATGCTTACAAACAAATTTGGGCTTTCATAGACTGACATCGGGCAGTATCCTCGAATGGCAAGTTTGTTCAACCATTTGCATTTCATCATGAAAATTTAGCAAGTGATCTGCAACCCTTTGGATTTTTTTTAAAATAATACATATGGACTGGATAATCAGTACCGACGTTTGGAATTTTGAAATACAGACATGAAAAATCTGATGAAAAATCAACTTAAAACAGTGCCAACTCCAAGGAAATTCTGCTTTATTTTTTGCTTTTCAGTTTAAGTTTAAAGAGATTCTGCTGGGAACATTTGGCACCTTTTATTGTTTAAGAGTATTTGTTTGAAAACAAGGATGAGTAAAATTTGAACATTTCTGTGAATTTTTAGATAGCTTTATTTACCTGGGAGCTTCCTGTTCTATCTGCTCAATCCCTGCATACAGCAAGCCACTGACGTTTTTGATCTGGGCTTGCAATGGCAATAACTGAGATGCTTTTGTACTGTTTTCAAGCTACTATCATAATTTTGAAGAGTCACATCAAATTGCTTTTGAGCACTACACTACAATAGTGAAGATTGAAAGCGCGCTTATGATGCGCTGTGCTTTATCCCTCTAAATTGTTACAGCCTCCAAGTGAGGGTTTGGTAGATTGGTCTCCCACAGACATGTTCATATGTGCAGAAGTCATTAGGAACAGCGTGAGGAAACTGTTGGCACAAAGTGGCAAATAGTTCATCAGTCATCACTGTGGCCCCTGAATCTATCCAGTTTTATTTGCAACTTCAGTCTCTTCACTTTCCTGTCAGCATCATTGAACAGAGAATATCACCAGAACTGCGAGACTAGAATTATTCCTCCCACTCAGGCCACCGCTACATGTTCCTGCCACTTTATTCTGTGAAATAGATGTTTATGTTTGAGGCTGGAAAAACTCCCAATTTCTTTGGATTCAAGGTTTATTGAATGAGTTTGATGTCTGCATTTTGGTTTAATGTTCCTATATAAGGAAAAAGCAAACCCTCAAGTTTTCCTTCTCAGTCAATTATTCCTTTACTACACCTTTTTGAGGGAGGAAGTAGCATTTTTAATGCTGAAAGAACACTACCCACTCAGTAATGTAATTTGTGCAGTGAAACACACACTGTATGCTCGGCTAAACATTTGGACTGAGCTGTCTTATCTTGGAGAACAAAAGTACATTCACGGGTATCCACTCCCCTCAAATATTGAGTCACTCCTTGCACTCATATCATTAGTTGATAGAATAGTCCCATACTGCTAAGTTGTATAATATTTTTTAGAATAACCATTTGTACTATATATATATATATATATATATATATATATATATATATATATATATATATATATATATATATATATATATATATATATATATGTGTGTGTTGTGTTATGTTATGTTATGTTATGTTATATGTATATATATATATATATATGTTCCTGCTACATGTGCCAGTAAATTTGGATGCTTAGTGCTAAGCTAGCTAGTATGAGTCCTGGAGGTTGAAGTAAGTGATTTTAAATTAAAAATGAAAACCTTTACATAGGTTGCTGTGGCTATTATCACACAGGCCGGTGTTGGTACAAGATGAATGTTTAAAAAAAAAAATAGATCGGTTCATGATCAAATTAGATTTTTCTATTTGGTGGACTGAAGTGTTTTTCAGCAAAGTGCTCTGATTCAAATGTATTCAGTGGTTAAGTAGTAAGCAGCTTAAAAATGTATACACTAATAGTCATAGTGAGTATTTCTCTATGTTGCATTTGTTCACTAAATGCATTCAAAGAGCATTATTTTCTGAAGCAACATGCGATATTCTGCAGCCAGGTGCTTGAAGTTCACAGCACTTTGTTAAACTGACTTTTGTTCCCATCAATCAAAAACACGGGTGACCCCAAAACCTACCGCCGTAATTGCCTTCAGGATTAAAATGGATTGGAGCTTCCTTTGAAATCCCACATGCATTCCAATTTACTTTTTACCACCAGAAAGTTGAAAAAAAAAATGCAGACCACAATTAGGGACCCAAGGCACACATGTGCATATGTGCAAATTTCCTCATCTAACGAAAAAAAGCGTGTTTCTTACAAATTGAACCTGTGCTATCTCGGCTGTCATTTTCCACTGCAGTCGACGTAACGGTGATATGCTTTTCCACTTGTATTCAATAATGAATCGAGCTTCTACTGAGAGATGGGATCATTTAAGGTCCTGTATTGTCTCAAGCAAGCAATAGATGTGATTACATCAAACATTAGATTGCATAACATTAGATTACAGTTGGTCCCCATTATGAATTCAGAGAAGGTCAAATGACTCACTAGATTGCCTGTAATATGATTACAGTTGAGTCAATGGAGGATAAGCATCCATGCAAGCAAAATGATTTTATCAACAGCGTGTCACAGAAGCAGCGAGTTGTTGCAGTGAAAGCCAATTTCAAAGATGCACTGTGAAAACAAGCTGCATCACAAGGCACAGCCATTTGCATATTTATAACACAAAGAGCCATTCACATATTGCTCACACATTAATTGGACCCAAGCTTTGCCGGCCATAAAAAGAAGACACAGATTACATGCAGCACGTTCCACCCAGTCATTAGCTATTGTTTACTCCCCACCCACTCTCATACAGTACGTATTGCTTATTTATTTCGTCTCTTTTACAGCACTGTTCCGTCGTGTGTCTCGCTGTTGAGGCCGTTCAACCCCCTTTCACTCGGAGACACGCGCTGAGCCCTTGTGGTGCCGTTAACCTCTATTGTTTGCACTTATTACAGATAGGCTTTTAACCCTTGCCCTCAATTTATACTTTACTGTGCATGCCCCTGCAGTGAGAGAAAGAAACAACATGGACATCTCCGCCCCTTCAGTCAGACAATTACCATCTTTTAAACTAGCTCCTGTATTGACATTTCCATCAGCTGGAAGATCAATAGATGCTTCTACTGGGACAAAAAAAAACACTGCTTGTTAGTCAAATTGTTCAGTAGCTGCATCAGACTTTCCTGTAAATGTCAGCAAGCACCATCACAAAATAGAGGATATATTTCGATTCGGTGGGTTTCAAATTGAGAGTCATCAGACTCTCCTATGTTCAACTCCTTCCACAGAGAATAGAAGATGTGCGACGTGGGTGTTGTGTCCAGCCAGGTGTTTGCGAGCCAAAGCGTCCGAGAACACAGCATGATGAATAACATTTGCATAAAGGCTGTCTGGCACCCTGAACCAGCCTGACTTTCTGACCCATGGACAGCACACATTGGTCAGATTCATTCCAGTATACTCTGACTCCACAAAGAATAAGACAGTTTGGGCTTGTTTCTGGCTCACTTAACAAACGTAAACAATATTTGCTCTCAAGCTTTCCCTTTTGTAGGTGTCCCAGAGTTGAGAAGAAAAGGACATGTGGCCTCTCTATCTGTTCTGGTTTCAAAACTCAAAAATCTCAAATGACATTGGAGATGGATTAGTTAGACCATTGAAAATACAAATATTTATTCATCAATTCTAGATGCAAATGAATCAATCACGACCAGGGTTGAGCCTGGAAGGGGGATGCTACCATCTGCGGACCCTTCTGAAGGTTTCTTATTTTCCCCAGATGGGGCTTTTGAGTTTTTCCTTCCCCTTCTGAGAACTTTGTTCAGGGGATAATGTTGAGTATTTTTAATTTTCTATATAACTTTTTTTTCACCTGCAAAGCTCTTTGAGACTGCGGTGATTCAGGGCCATACCAATAAACTTGACGTAACTGATTTAACCAGCTTGTATTTGTATATTTAAGTAATGGACCCCAGGAAGACTAGTTGCTACCTCTGTATCAACTAATGAGGATGCAAACAAATTCATAAACATGAACATTTCTTTCAGCAAAGATTTGTGTCATAGCTTGCAACAAATGTGTCTTTCAGGGGCTTTTGCAAAATAAAAAATAAATAAACAAAACCAGCAGATGTTTGATGGGCCATAGATGTCACAAATAACCTGCTCCGACCACATTTAAAAGCCCTTGATGACAAACTGTTGTCAGGTGTGCGGCCGGTGACTCCGCCCTCTCATGGCAGAAGGAGAACCCCGCCTGAAAGGCAAAGCACAGTGAGCGGGGATTGTGACAATAGATTTCAAAAGGAAAAAGGAGAAACAAATAAAATAATTCAGCAGACAAAATCAATGCATGTTTACTTTGTAGTGAGAAATTGTCAAATAACAAATACGTCTTACTTGCCTGATGTCAAGAAGCTGTCCAGTGATGTCCAGGAGGTCCAGTTGGACAAAGACAGCACCCTCCTTCCCACTCTCCCCTTGTTCCTAGCACTGTCAACATTTCTTACATACAAACACAAAACAATGGGCGGTTTGGTCAAAAACGGTCATAGATTCATATTAGTTTGAATTGTTGTGATTTAGTACCTAAATCCTAAAGTTGGTACCTTGCAAAGTTCTTGAATGTATAAACCTCCCGATGGTCATTGGCTGGCTTTTTCCGGTCACTGTTCATGCAACCATTAGTTGAGTTTAAATGTCGATAATTCCAGGAAGCACTAGTAATTACAGTAATGGGTTCCTTGGTGCAATATCGCTGCTGGTAAGTCAACGTCAATGATTATACGAATTCCAATAAGTAGATTCGGTGGGCAGGAAGCATCTTCTGAAAATAGGTCACGGAAATTCGTATCAGAATGATTGACAATTACATGATTTTTTAAATTTTATTTCATTCTGTCTTTGGTGGAAGAGCTTCAACGACTACAAAATATAATTAGTATTTTTTAGTCCGGTGATGCTGAAGGCCATCAAAGTATTCAATTACCAGATGTGTTCTTACTGAGGTTTTTTGTGTGCATTTGTCAAAGACAAAATGAATGTTTCAATTTGCTCTTATTCAGGAGTTAGGACATTTCCTCTTTCTTTAAAAAATATATGGATGGTTTCAGTTAGGCTATAATTTGCAAGTAGTAACTATACTTATCCACGATGATGATTCGTTCCATCAAGCAAACTGCAGGGCCCTTTTCTTACATTCAACTTTTTTTTTTTTGACATGTTGGGTTTCTTCCGAGACCTGACAAGGGGCCAATTATACAATATACTGCATGGATACATATCGAGTTTCACTGAAGCAAATCAAAATAAAAAAATAATGTGCTAATATTTTAGTCGTCTGCATTGGCCAGTAAAATTAGTGTTCATGGAATCT
Organism: Hippichthys cyanospilos; assembly: GCF_059441005.1. Taxonomy (NCBI): domain Eukaryota; kingdom Metazoa; phylum Chordata; class Actinopteri; order Syngnathiformes; family Syngnathidae; genus Hippichthys; species Hippichthys cyanospilos. Next base: position 9,684,424 of record NC_142378.1, on the reverse strand, counting down.
TCAAAAATGTTGAATGGATTCCTGAAAGATACAGCACTAATACTTTTATTCTTAAAAGACAATACTTTCTCTTAAAAAAGACCTTAAACATGGGTATTTATGTATGTCTGCAGAAGAAGGTATCTTCATATGTGTTCCAGACGCCATCTAGGGAAATATGTATATTTGACAAAGAAAAGTGGGGCATCAGATGGCATCACGATCGTATAGCACACAAACATGGGCTTAGCTGTTTATGGAAAGCAGCGACAGTGACTCACTTGGACAGAATATCAAAAGAATTTCCCTGAAGGAAACCAAAGTAATAGGCTTTCCTTTCCCATTCTGCACATCAATAGCTGTGGCTGCATGTTCATCTGTCAGTGTATGTACAATGAAACGTTTATGCCAGATTCAGGTGGATTCTGGGAATAAAATGCTTTGATGGTTGAACAACTCGGAGCTGTACCAAAAACATATATGAAAATGTGGTACAAAACAAAAGTCAAGGAGCCCAATCAAAATGAGATCCTTGATGTATCAGTTGGTATGCGATTGCTATCTTCCTGTAATTGTCACCTTTTAGGGCTTTAGGTTGTCATAGGGTGATCATTTATCATAGTGGTATTGAGCATGGCCCTAGCTCATGGGTCGGCAACCTGCGGCTCCCGACCCGCATGTGGCTCCTTGTTGTGCGGCTCACCATGGTTTGGGAAAATAAACAATGTTTGGTTTAGATCGACTACGTGGACGGCGCAACATGCGGCATATTTGAATTGCAGTCAATGAAGTGTGAATGGGTGATAGGGCGACATCTATAGGACATGTTTGGTGCCACGGGGCACAAAACGTGGCTCGGGACAGCCAATCAGTTTAGGGAAGGTAAAAACAGGAAACGAAAATATACTTCGGCCTTCCAGATTACACATTTTCCTAAGATATAACTGATCCTTAAAAACTAAAGCGCTTGAAGAATTCGTAACAGAATAAATCTCATCTTAATGCCCCTGTGAGAACACAGATGGATTCAGACGTTGGTTCGGCCTGCTTTCTTCTTTTACCGAAAATAATGTTGTAGAATGTTGTTTCCGGCTCCCAGTGTTGTCTTATTAATGAAAATCGAGCCAAAATGGCTCTTTGAATGTTAAAGGTTTCCCACCCCTACCCTAACTGGATTTGCTCTTACAACACTTTGTCAGGGCGTCAATTCTGTCTTTCTAGTTTCTTCCTGAGTTAAGTTTCAGAGTCTAGTTTTCCAAAGTATCGTTTTGTTGGATTTTAGTGTATACACTTCCCACTTTTTCACTTCCTGTCTGCTTCTGGGTTTAATCTTTGTCTTCACGAAGCATACTTTGCGGTTTTGCATTTTGAAAGTTTGGCCTGAGATACAAATTTGACAACGCAGATGAACAAACAAGCTTTTTCAGAAACTTTTAATTTTTCTTGTTCTTTTTGATGAACAACCTAGCGCCCTCTATTGGCTGTCCCCCACTGAATACAAACAGATACAAAAGGTCAAACATCTCCCTGGAACAGATTGATTTCCATGAGTCTGTTATGCTGTAAATCTACACCTAATCTGTCACAGATGTTGTTTTGGTTGTAACCCTGTTGCTTAAGACGCATCTTAATGAGACATCCTTCGCCGTCTCCTGATTCACGCTTTTAACGTCAGACTTGATGGTGGCGCCAATGAGGCAGGTGCCAATCCCTCTTTTCCTCGAAAAACAGAGCGTCGCACAGGCGGGCTATGGTGATTTAATTGGAATAATGTATGAAATGAGTCAGAGACGCAGGCAGGGAGCGTTAACTCTCAGCTGTGCCAGCTTCGACAGAGATCAATGCACCTAACCTCAATTCAAGAAAACATTCTTTAATGGATCCCCACGGGACTGCACACCGTCTCTTCCTTCCTCTTCTTTTATTTATTTGTTTCAATCCTTCTTCATTTTGATTGCGGCACATGCTTTTTAATTACCCGCCGGAGGATTACGGGCCAGTGGGAGAGGATGATTTTTTTTTTTTTTATCCTGTCACACCAAACAATACTGTATCACCATGTTCCTTTCATTCTTCGCCCGTCCCCTTTTCTGCTAGGAATGTACATTTATGATGTCTCTCACCTGACAGCATAGAACATTACGTTTAGAATTCCCCCTGTATTTGGCCTTTACCCTTTATCCCCTGTTCCCTGTATGTCCATTTTCCTCAACAATATTCACATGCATGCGCATAAAGGAATAGGCCGGCCATAAATGATCTGGACGTATTCTCGGCATCTTTATACGACTGCATATCACTCAAAAGACAGCACATTGACTATGTAGGAAGAGTATTTGCAGACAGAGAAATTTGGTTATTCATAACCCTAATACATAAAGCCTGATTAGATATGGAGCCATTTATGCACCTATATTATATTGGGGAAAACCCTAATGGGAATAGTTCATTGCGATATGACATTGACCTAATTTATTCTGATTAATCAGGACATGAGAGTTTCTCTCCCGGGAAAACAATTTGGTGCATTGAATGTTTATCTTGACAGAAAGTAGGATGTTACTCTTTTCACTGACTTCAATAGACGTGGCCACATTGCGAAAAATTTGAATCCAAATAGTGCCAGCTCTTTAACAAACCATTGTAATGTCATTTTATATGACTTAGGAAATGAAATAACTTGTTGATATATTCTGCCTCGTGTTGAATTATTTCCTCAATATTAATAAGTGGTCCAGCTTCATACAATGTCCCATATTTAGCATTCCGTAATCCATCATGTTGACACAACATTGACAACAATAGTTTGCTTACCTATTTTAATTTCTATGGTAATTACAGTGTACATCAGTGTACCATGTCATCAAACTGTAATATTCCTGTTTCAGTCTCAGTGGTCAGTCAGAATTTTTGTCAGATTAAAAAAGAGAACTTTTCCTTTTGTCACTTTTGCTCCATTTAAACTCAACACTGATGTGTTGTTGATAAGCACATATTCATACTGGCTTTGTCAAAAATTGTGACAGGCTCTAAAATATCATATCTACAGTATAACTTTTGGAGTCTTTTTTTTGTTTGGGTATGGTCTCCGAAAGGGTAAGCGGACACTTTGCTGTCTGCGGATTGGTTAACAGAGAATCATCACTTCCATGCTACAACAGTAATGGAAAGGGAAGAACACAAAGGGCACATTTTCTCAAACAAAGGCCACATGTCAGGAAGAAATAAGACAAAATGGTTAATGAACTCTTTTGTTGCCCTTTGTGTAAAATTTCCAAACGCGCCATGGTGTGTAAAACTTGACGGTTTGCCATCAGAATGACATGGGGCACTTGGATTTAACTGTGTTTCAAGATGGTTAGAATTGCCTGAAAAGATAATGGAGGATGGTAAAATTAAGAAGTGTGTGTGTGCAGGTATACAACATATACAGAATGGACTAAAATTTGGTGGAAAAAGAGGCTCAAATTACATTTCAGGTCTAATTACACATTTTCCAATTTGGTGTTTATGTCTTACTATTTTGAATTCTTATCTCTACATAGGTTTATGCCAACGTATGGTTTCTCAAAGGTTTTCTACTTTTCAAATGGTTTTAAATACTTATTTTCTGTGAATTATTTTTAATTCCAAAGTTTTGCCTGATTTGTTAACATTTTAACCATCTGAGAGTCATTGAACATGCCTGCCTATTGTACCTAAAAGCCAGTTAAATTGCACCACAGAACTAGCGAACCTGGACTCTTTATTCAAGTTAAAAATAATAAATGAATACAATTAGAAAAAAGAAGTCGAGAGCCGAGGAGCTGAACATCAATCAAAACTCTTTCTGCAAATAGGTTGAGCTAATGTGGCTATTTTATGATTCCATGAATGCCTTGATGACAGCCATCTTGGCAGTAAAAGTGTACACTGTTGTAGGACTTTATGTCAGAACCTGACCGCATCATTACCTCAACAGCTTAAACTCATCGTACAGGATAATCAGGTTGACGGCGTATGGACGTTTGCCAGTCAAAAATGTTTACACATTAGTGGCAGCTCCAAGCTCCCGTAGGGCGGAAAGGAAGTTAACATGGTGGAATTATTTAATCAAAGTTGTTAGTTAATTTGTAAAGAATAGCTAAACCAATTAGTTGACAAGCTCACAAGTTTGTATTTGCATCTATTTAGAGTCACTCAACATTAGTAACAAATTTACTTATTACTAGCACTAGCATCCATTTTCTTCTCTTCCAACTCTCTCCCCATAAATGTTGGTCTATGAGATGAATTTGGCAGCTGAAAGAGTACATTTGAGTCAGCATGTTTTTTTTTTTTTCAAATGTAATCAGGAACGGCAATTGTGTCAGCCCATCAGCATCAAAGTGTGCAGACATTTACGTCGGTCATGCTATCCAAGCACAAAAACACTGCGAGCTAGCGGCTAATTTATGCTAGACGCAGCTATAATGGAATTGGTACCACAATGGTAAACACTGGCAACGGGCGTCGTATGGCAATGTTTGAATATTTGTGTCATTTGCTAGCATGCTGACCTGGTCATTGAATATGATTTCAGGACAACATAGTGTTTTTTTTTTTTAATCGGCAGGAAAAGTTGCAGTGGAAAGACAAAAAGAATAATATAAACATCAAAGTACTAAAATATTCATATCCATTGACCATTTTGTAAATGTAATTTTATTTTGAGGTTTGCTTTCTCAAAGCATTTCTGATGCATTTTACTATCATACGGAGCATGAGCAAATGTTGCTGTGGACACTATAAGCGAGTATCCAGCGCAAGAAAAATACCTTGAGGATTCTTGCTGACTCGAATCACTCAATGACTTGTCTCACCCTTAATTCAAAACCAAATACGCTTCTATATTTATTTATTTATCCTTTTCAAACAAATCACCAACTACATGCAGGCACGTTACATCAACCTCTGCATGCATTTTTTTATGGTCTGGTCGTATTAACTTACTAACCCTAACCCACCAAGCCACCCTCCAAAATTCTAATACTTCTTAAGGATGAAAAAAAAAAAGAAAATTTACAAGATGGTGAGTTGTAAAGGGATTATTGGGACTTGGAAGACTTGGTCAGACAATGCCTTTCAAAAGCCACCACCATCATCCTGTCATTGCCTGTTGTCTGGTTGGCGATATCACAGATTTCAGAATAGGGCTGTCAGATTCACAAAAAAATCCTTTGTGATGTGATGGTGGGTTCACACAATAAGCACTTTTTTTCCTGTGATTTCTTGGTGGTCCATGTGCAATTAACTCACCAGACAAAAGGTTGCATGTTTTGATACATGTTTCACTACAGCTCTGTAAATCATTTTGCCTTGTGATTCTCCATTGTTTTGTGTGTAAAAATAGTTTTCCTTATGTGTGTTTCAGTGGTTATCCAATTCCGTTTTCGCACAGGCACATTGCATTTATTATATATATTTTTTGTTCCCCCTCACTGACTGCTGTGCCACACTGCTGCTTGAAACATGACTTTAACAATATAATTAGGCTGAGCATTACCTTTAAACTAGCTTCCATGGATACCGCATTGGTTATTATCAACACTGGTCCACTGTGTCTGTGTGCTGTGACACAGTGTGTCACTTAAGTCATTACCAGGCTGTGACTGAGAGCAATGATAGACAGCATCTTGTGCATTGCTTCATTTCCATTTCTGTCAAACGTGTTGTTTTGTTCTGCCTGCTTCGTTCCGCAGCATTCGTATGGCCGTTCACTTTTATCAACAAGCACGAAGCAAAACCTGATTATTTACCTACTGAGACTGCACAATAGACGGAGATGCGAAGGTTTAAAAAGCATCATTGGCAATCAGAACGTGCGGAGTGGAGCCTTCCTCTCTAATTAAAAAGCAATGAGAAGCATGAGTTATATACCCAGTGCATTTCAGGTAAGGCTTCAGAATTGCTTTTGTTTTTATGTGAGAGCATGGACATGTGAAAAATATAAAGTATATTCACACATAAAAGTGAGCAAGTTCAAAAGGAGAAGCGTCTTAGTCTGGCTTGTGACCAAGGTGAATTAATTTGGGAGATCTGATTCAGTGAGTTGCCAAACGGACACACTCTCATCCGAGGTTGTCAGCTAGGCTGAACAACACTATCAATCATTGCATCCAATAGTGATGCATTGCTGTGCCACATGGAACGTTTCTTTTTTTGAGTCAACACACACAACTTTGGCTTATTAGTACGTAGGACATCACGTGATGTCAATAACACAGGAAAGTCGAAGTAGAGATCAATCAGTGCTTTCTGGATGATTTGCGATAGTGTTGATTAGAGTTGGTCACTAATAGGTGATGTCAAGTTGAAATTCTACTAATGTCACACAAGTTAACAATCTACAGCACCTCTGCTGGCTGCACACACGTATTGCACTTTATATTGCCGGCACAATTTGCTATGCAAAAGCAGGTGACGGGTAACCGCAAATATGCTTTTTTTGTTTTTATTTTAAAAGAACTTCAAAATGAACAGAGGGCCAAGGAATGCCAGAATTGGAGTTATGTGCTCCCTTCTGTGAGGTAGGAGGTGCGCAACAGCATCCAAGATAGAGCTACAGTTTGGTATCTGTATTCCTGCACCCCGGTCAAAACGACAATTGTGTTAGACCAACAATCAACCCATGCACCAAGACATAGGCGTGAGCTAAGCACGTATAAGGATAAATCAACTTTCTGTCGCCAAATTGACACTCCGCCAGGTGCATCTTCAAGGACACACACTCTGATGTACCATAATGTCCATCTTGGCACAGGTTGGGTTGTTGAATTGGCAAACATGTACGTTGTATAGCAAGACTTGCCCTTGCACTGTACCATCGCTCTCCATCGCAGATCCACCATTTAACGCCTGTACTTTGTGAGACTGATACAGTGAGTGAAATATGTTCTATGTCATTAATGTCGCTGACTTTTTTCTTTATTCTGGCAACATTGGTTCTGTAGAAGCAAGTAGTTAATTGGAATGTATGCAATTGTATGCTCAGATCTCGTCCATTGTTTTGCCATTGTAAGACAGTGTCACCAATGGTCTAGACTCTAAATTACAGTAATACATTGGCAAGATGAGTGAGATGTGTCTCTTGCATGACATATTTCATCCCCCCCCAATAAAGTGTATCAAGATGAGATGACAGTCAATGACATCTTATTAAGTTTTGTTGCCTGAGAACCATTTAAAATTACAAGGACGAGTACCTGATATGTTGGCACTCCTTGCAACAGTTCTACATCTCTTTCTCCAATCACGGCTCTCTTGTCCCCCCCCCCCCCCCCAAAACATTATTATGCAGGTGGCATGAGCATGTTTCATTTACCAAAGCAGGACTCTGTCATTTGCCTTGAGCAGAACAAAGTAATTGTGGCCTTCGTTCCAAAGCTATTTTACACTGTTTGCATAAACAACAAGTCAAAGTGACAATGGTTTGTGTTTTCCTTGAGCCATGAAAACATTCCTGACTGCCCTGTGTGTTTAGTACAGCTACAATCAATCATAAAGGGCAACTGCAAATTATTGTACCGGTCAGCAGCTTTCCAGCACATCTGCAGGTCAACCAGTGGCAGGGTTAAAACACAGTCAAAGGAAAGCAAATGGGAGTGTTGAGGCGTGCTAATTATGTTCAAGCACTCTGGGAAAGCAAAGGTGAGACCAAAGGGTCATCGTTTGGTTTACACCACTTCATAAATTATTACATACGAAACAGGCCACAAAAACAAGTCAAATTAAAGCAGCGAAGCAACAACAAACCGTAAATGTTTTTTTCACCAGCCTTAGTTATGACTCGATAAAAGCCTTTTATTCAGTTGTTGCGGTTGTGCATGTTCAATATCCATTCATAACAGACTAATGTTTATTTTAAATTAGATGTTAAAAAGTATTCTGATCAGTAAATGGTGACTGCTTCATTGCTTGTATAGAAAATAGCAGCATATGTGTGTATATATATATATATATATATATATATATATATATATATATATATATATATATATATATATATATATACCTTTATAAAACATCAAAAATACATACTGTACATATGTGATCCCAAGTGTATGTGCTTTATGTTCAATAGTCAATCTTCCTATTTATCAAAGACCACTAAAGATCAATTTACTAGTTATACTTAAGAAAAAAAAACATCTAAACTAAAAGCCGGCTTGCAATGAGTTCTAACTGGTGCCTTTTCAGTTGCACTATGAAAGTAACATTAATTGAAAAAAAAAAAAAGACACCACTCAGAGGAGTACATTATTGAGCTGTGCTTCAAAGGCTCATGCTTTAACTTCATTGGACCTGATAATAGTCGACCCCGTTCCACGTCTTCTGAACATCTGAAAACGATATGATATTTAAGTGCTCTCCTTTTCCATCATAATGGATAACATCTTCCACTTACTGGGAGATTGCAACAGTACGGCTTACGTGCAAGTCACTCTTTTTGCTGTTTCAAAGACATGAACATTATGCATCACCTTTCTTCATCATGGTCAAACACCTCACAGGAGGTCCTTGAGAATATTTTATGATGAAGAGGTGAAGTGCCAATAAATAAGTACAAAATACTAAAGGTTTTAGCTGCTGGAAGTATTGTTGTGACCTCTCCTTAAAGGGCAACGATTTGGTCTTTTATTTTTTTCATTTCACTCTTTGAAGCAACATCAGCCAAACTTCAACAGTACGATGACCAAACATTGCCTTTTTTCTGGGTGTGAAATTATTGGACATGTCAGGAGAAAGTTTCCTGCTGATATTCTAAAATAATAAGTTGATCCATTCACTGTCTGAACATTTACAGTGGGGTGATAGGCAGGGATGAACATAGCAATTTAAGTCTCATAGTTCTCCAAAAAGCACCAGAGGTTGTTGTTTGGCGATCCTTTTTTCTGCCTCGACAACCTCATGCATGAACTGAAACAGCACAATTGTGCCAAATACAGCCCACAGACATTAAAAAAAAAAATTGACGTTAGCATTTTCCCCTTGATAGCCTTTTAATTTCCTTAAATAATTGCACAATCTTACAGTATGGAACTGCACAAATCATATTCTTTGTTTTCAGTCACTTTATTTTGTCTAATCCTTGACTGTACACAGCACCTAAAATGGAAGGTATATGTTGGGTTGCCTTATAGCCTTGTAAAAGGTAACTAACTCATACAAATGTCAATCGAGACGTCCCACAGAGTATCGTTTTAAGCCCCTTCAATTTCTCTTTATATTCCAGTGGTATTGTTACCATATGCAGCTGTATTTCTAAAAAAGATTTGGTGGATATGCACCAACAAGCCTGTGACCCTTCTGAGGACAAATGGCTGAGAAAATTGACACATATAATTAACTTCAGAAAGCAAACGTTGTACCATATTTTTTCCTAATGGCGTCAAATTTTACAACTACTTTTCAATAAAGTTTTTGCTACATAAACATAAAAATAGTAACTTACACAGTAGGAGATAACTATAATATTTTGTGTTTTTCCCCAATCTTTGATACACTGTGAGGTTAATATAGACATACCATTGCATCAACCTCGAAAGCACAAACACACACACACACATCCTTTTGTCATCCATCAGGGAATGTATTAGCATGGGCCACTGCATTTACGAGCATAACTACTTACTTGTTTTAATCATCATTACCCCATGAGTATTAGTATGACTGACAAAGTAATTTTCATTTGATCACAGCAGCAGAACACTTTCACTCAGATTTTGTTATTTTGTACTTTGATATTTCTAACGTGAACATCCTTTGGGATCTTTTGGAACGACAGCCAATTTATCCAATGATGAAATAATGATCTTTGTAATTAGATTAATTCTCCTGATCATGACCCGTGCACTTTCACTGCAGATTACCATGTAAACACAATCTCTCTTTGTGATTTGCCATGCTGACGGGATGTTCCGTGATCGCGAACCCATACGTGCGTCCCGAGATCCGATTAAATAATAACCCCAGCTCTTCAACCAAAGTCAACTTTGACTTCATCTGCCTGCCGAGGTACATTAGCTATCAATTATCACGTAATTGAGATACAATGTATCTTAGCTTTTCTTGGATAAAATCAAAACATGAGTGAAATGCCCATGGATAACTTCAGCATGATTCGCAGATCTGCCACATAGTCAAAGGGTCTTGGTATAAAGAGGTCCTAGGAAAGAATCTGGGCTCGGGACCTACTACATGTGTTTTATTCCCATGTCCTGTGGCTATGGGTTTTCTCTGCCTAATTTTACTTTTTCCAACATTTAAATTATGACTTTTATTTTCATTGGACAGATGGCGAAGCACGGTGCATACACAAGGCTTGATTTTTTTCATTCTTTTTTTTTTTTGAGTCACTTGCAGTGTCTTCAGTTGAGGATCTGAGGAAAAGTTACATTTATAGTTTACAAAACATTATAATTTTCCATCACTAATATCACTGTGTCTTCGTATATAACTTGACAAAAAAGACACATCACAACACAATTTAGCTATTAGTTGTTTCATGTTCCAACTCATTTGCTCTCAATTGCAAAAGACAAATCTCCTGCTCTTATCATAGCATTAAATTAGACTTGCTGATACCTGCAGAAACCCTGTAGCTTAGATTCAAACCCTCAACAAAATTGTGTGGAGTATCAATCAATATACTGCCTGGATTAACTTTAACTCTTGCATTCTTTCGAATTAGCAGGAAAAAAGTATGTTTAGCGGGTGTAGAAATGAGCCACAGACTCCCAAATTTGCACAAGCCATATTCCAAGTGCCTATTGCAATCAAGAGTTGGTCATTGGCCACAGAAAGCTTGACCTTCTGAGAGAGCTACATGAGGATCATCTGCCCCCACGCATTAGCAGTGCAGCTTTGCATTCAATATGAATCTCTGAGAGGGCATTTGGCTGGTCTAAATCTTTCATTCTCTCTTTTGAGGGGACTTTCATATTTTTGCAGTTGAAGGAGACATGGCGGCTTAAGACACTCACCAATGACATGTTTGCGGGGAGCTCATAAGAGCTTGTGACATAGAGATGAGATGTTTGCCGTCAGCTGCCACCTTGCTCATATTGATATTTTCTGCATCATGGTGGAACTCATGCAGGGATAGATTGTAAGAGATGGATATTGTCCTTCACCCTGCAGCTTCACTTTGAAATGATAGACCCTTAATATCAGCGCTGGTATCTTTGCAGAGGCACTTGATGTGCTGATGTTGGAGATATAAACTTCAGGTCTAGGAGGGAGAATTTCCAAGTGAAAAGCACCAATTGCACGGCATCCTTTACCCTTTGGAGGCATTATGTCCGATTATCTGTCTATCTTAAGACGATGGATCACAACATGAAAACAGCTGCAGGGTGTCGCCTGAATAAATATCAGGCTCCGATTGGCTCATCTGTAACTCTGTGTCTAGTTTGCAGCGGGCAAGTGCCACTTGCCAAGTGGACTGATGAAAATAACTTTTGGACACACGGATGTGCTTGGTTCTTGCTAGAGTTATCCTTATGATGTTCTAGGATAGATTTTAATCTAGTTATTTATAAAGGCCGTTGTTAACTGGAGTTATGCATGTTGGCTTTTTGGACACTTTTTTTTATAAATCAAAAAATATTATGTTATATCTGCTGTTGTATGCTGAACGCATAATCACAAAAGCACCATTTGTTGTTAATCAAGGGACTATACTTCAACATACTTTGGCTTGGTGTAATACATAGTGTGAGCTTCTTATTTTACTGTATATGTTTGTTTAAGGGAATGTTCCCAAATGGTTAGCAGGCAACCAGTCTAGTGTGTGCACGACTCTTGCTCAATATTAACTTGACATTTCTGGACAAATAAATAGTTTGGGTTTTTTTCAGGGCAAAGAGAGGATTAAGAGAAATATCATTTTGAGGGGGATGTTTTTTGTTTAATACTAATGAGCTGTTATGAAAAGAAATATTGTAGTTATTGAGTGAAAGAGTAAAAAAGTTCAATTCAAAGCTGTTTATTTCTCATTTGTGTTGTTTTGGCATTGACATATTTTGAAAAGTTCAGTGTCATAAATTCTCATTTCATTGTGAATAAAAAAAAAGTCGTCATTGCCACATGGATTGTAGAAGCATTTCATCCAACTCTAAAAAGCAAAATTTGCACCCACATCAGCACTGTCTCTCCAAAAACAATGATACAGGGAAAAAAGACTATTCTGTCAAAAGAGAATAAATCTGTGTTGTTTTTCTGTTATTATTCTGCGGGTATACTGTGGATTTTAGCATGGAAAAAAAACTTATAAATATTAAAATTAGTGCTCATGTTAGCAGTAAAAATAAAAGATTCCAACATAAATAATAGAAGATGAAAACACACACAAATTAAAAACAGACACTTTAGATTTAGGACAGGCAATATGTATCCTTATATTACAGTACAGTATATATTGTTGGTGGGGGGATCATATCTGCATGCACGCCCGCTGAACACAACCTAACAGTAGCATTCATGTTAGCTCATAAAATAGCCTTCATCATGAATCAGGAGATGCTAATTTGTCTCACACACACCACAAAAAAAAAAAAAACAACAACAACTAAGTCATTAAAGTTAGGGGGGGGGGGTCAAAATTGCACTTTAAAATAACATCTGGCAACAAATGAATCATTTAAACATGTGGGGACCATACATAAAACTTTTAACAGCAGCATTAGCATTCATGCTAACATGCTAAATGGCCATGAACATACACTGCAAACATACTTAAATGCACAGAAAAGAACTGGGAAGAACATGCAAACTCCACACAGCAAGCCCAGGGCAAGCTGGAATTGAACCTGTGAGGCAGACGTGCTAACCAGCCCTCCAAAATAACATGGTAATATTTGATCAAAATTGTCATGGATTTGGTACATTTTTGGTACGCTTTGCAAAAGGGTTATTGAATTCTTCATCCTATTTGTGAATATTTTCAGTATTCTTTGTCCTCACTCTTAATTTAACCACTTTAATTGGTAAAATTACCTGCTGTTCCTATATGAAAAGAAATATTAAAAAAAAACACAGTAACTAAAGAACTTGGTTAAACCCATAGAACTTTGATGTTTTTCTATATTGCTGCTGTCTTGGTCCCCCGTCCTCAAGCTTTCTCTCAAATGGCATAAACTCCCTCTTTCTATCTCTTTCACATTGTGTCATCATCTGGTGCGGTTGTAAAAAAAAAAAAAGAAGCCCATTTTGACATGAAGAAATTAGGAAATGCTCACATATGCACTAATGAGAACCACCTGTTTCCAATTGCCGGAAAATGTCAACAGCAATGTGTGGACTGTGGAGCGTGAGGACAGAATCAGCCTTTGTACCCACTCAACTCTGCAAGAAAGACATTTTGGATGACACTCATCTTCTCTAATTGTCCATTTTTTTATGCTTCAAGTTTCTCCTGAAGGCGAGTGGCCAAGTTTGGTGGATGGTAATGACAGATGGGTTGAGCACGCTATTCCCACGTTACCATCCCACACAATCAAACAGCAGCCATGGAATCCAACTTAGCAAAACATTTTGATCCTAAATACAGAAACACAGAAGCCCATGTGGGGGCTTGAGAAACATGCAATGCTTGAAGTGGAAAATGGAGGCAAGCATAAAGCATTCGCTCTTTGAGAGCATCAATTAGCTCATTATCACAAACCCACAACAGCTTTACAGGGACAATAAGGTCAACAAAGCAAGGCAAATAAACATCAATGCTTACATGACAGAGTTACTCAATACCAAGAAGGAAACCTGTGAGGTGGTCGCAAAATGAATGCACACATTTTGAATAACTGCTGAGCTGACAAATTCAATTCAGTTGTTCCACAATTTTAAATTGGATAATAAAAAAAAAGGACTTTATTACTGTGAAAACTAATAAAATTTAATTATATAATAAATGTATTCAGGCTGAAGTTCACAATGAAGCTCATAATGGAAAATGGCTATGCTGTCCAGAACAGAAGTGATGCAGAAGAAAATGTACCACTGATTAATAATAAATAATCTCAAAGGCTGAAAGAAGTTGATAGTTTTATATGGCAGGTATGAGTGGCATAATGTCTGTGAGTGTGTGCATATGTGTGTGTGTCAGAAAATTTCCCGGACTGGTGCCACAAACATTTCAAACCCAAACCCACTAACTTTTGTTCAAGTTAGCTACAAAGTTTGTCGTTGTCTAAATGTTAACCTGTTAAACTCAATTGATCATTATTTTTTTTTGAAGGAACTCAATCCAAGACGGCGACCATAAATCCTGCCATTGCTGATTATTTGCAATTTTTACCAGGGAGTTTTGTATCGTGTCAACATAAATCTAAAATTGAAATGGTAGTTTAGCTAATATTGTTTGGTAAATTGCTTAGGATGACCAGATGTCCTGTTTTAACCGGGACATTTCCCATTTTGAGCCATGTGTCCCGAGCCCTGTTAGATTTTGTCAGCCCAGTCACACAGTTGACATAGCAATTCATACATAAACTATTTAAAAAAGAATTTTAACTGTTTACTTTCACATTATCCTAGAACTTGTACTTTTTTCTGCTTCTGTGTCAAAGAGTCATGAGAAATTATGTCATAGCAAGCTGAATTTTCTAGCAATGCATTTCCAATATGGGTCAATGCGTTGCCAACCTATCATAAATTTTATGACCCAAGTTTTGGGTTAAGGCAGGGGCGTCCAAAGTCGGTCCTCACGGGCTGCTGTCCTACATGTTTTCCAGGGTTAGGGTTAGGGTTTCTTTTCCTGACGCACCTGATTCAAATGATCAGCCCATCAGCAAGCTCAGCAGAAACCTGATAACGATCCTGATCATTTGAATCAGGTGTGTCAGGAATTGAAACCTGGAAAACATGCAGGACAGCAGCCATCGAGGACCGACTTTGGACACCCCTGGGTTAGGGTTCAAAATGCTTGCATTCAATGAATGATATATACAAGCAAAAGAAAGCATGTGTTTTACTTGCTCATGCAGTTGACTGGAGGTGCATTCAATGACCACTTACACATCAGACATAAATAGGAAATCATCCAGTGTGAACGATACAAAAAAATTGTAGAAACATTTCATTTTACTGTGACTGCATTGTTTAGGGCTATTGAACTGTCATCCAATGTAGGATTTAAAGTTAGCTTAAGTACAGTGTTAACACATAACATTGACGAACAACTACATTTTTTATAGTTCCTGATGAAAATTCATTGCCTATGTTATTTTCAGCAAACTTGATTGTTTTTAATTTTGAAAATCTGGTCACCCTAAGCATCCTTTTTGTCAACTAAACTCAAATGAATTCGAGTGAAAAACATTCCTTTTTCTAGCATTGTAATCTATGATTTTAAGGAGAGGAGCATTGTTGATCATAAGACATGGTTTATAACAGTGTTAGTTTAATCAGATTGGATAGGCTTATTGAGTCTTCACTGCCACTGTAATTTTTCTGTCACTTTGCTTTTCCAGAATCCAGAGCAATTACTTATTATGGCTTGTTCACTTATTGCTTTGAGCTTTTATCGTACAATGGCATTCACATGGTGTATAAAAGAGTGCCTGTTAACAAATGGATGGAATGTCTTCTAATGGATATTTTCTTTCTGTAACAAAAAAGGAACTACGCAGACGGAGGCGCAATCACTTCTCTCAAAGCCTTTTTAATCATGCAGGAAATGTTATGATCACCATTGTAATGATCAGCATTGTTTCCGTGAGCTCGATCTTCCTCAGGACGCTTGACATTTTCAATCCCCGGGACATTTTCTCCATATGTCTCGTGGATACAAACTGCAGGATGAATCCTTTCCAGACGTTTTTGTAGTTCCTCATGTGCGCTATCTCATTTTATTGTATGCAAACGAATTCGTTGTTTGTTTGAGTGTTATGAAAAGCGAGGAAGGAGTCATGACGAGACAACTTGTGTTCTCTCAGCAGGACGTCACGCAGCACGTTTCCTCTGCAGTACGATCAGCTTTGTGCTCAGCGTGCCTGTGGCACGTTGAAATGTGCAAGCTTGCTGAAAAACAAAACAAGAAGATGTCAGTGTTTATGAGACATTATTCATCAATGTCCACAGTGAGGAATCTGTAGCAGCACCCAGCAAGAGGAGTTTATGAAAGGAAACAAAACAATTTAACATTTGCTTAAGCGGCTATAGAAAATGGACGGAGGGATTATGTTGAAGTGTCTTACATTTGAAGGACAGATGGAAAACCAAAAAAAGGAATGTTAAACACTCCAAACCCCTTCACCAAGTATAATTGCCGTTATAAAATTGATTAACACAGCAATTTACACTAGATTATTGTGAATCTGTTCTTTGCATTTTGAATCATTTGACCTCGCGTCTTCAGGTATATCCGCAACTGTGATTAATAGGGATTTCACAGCTAATTTATAGTTTGTTAGCACCCGCTATCGATGAGGGTCTGAGGCTCCGAGGGTTTTGGTTCCATCCATCCATCCATTATACAGTACAGTACAGAGTACAACCATAATTGGTTGCCAGCCAATACAGGGCACACATAGACTAACAACTGTACTCACAAACACCCCCAAGGGCAATATGGCACCAGCCAGAAGCCCTAGTAAAGCTTTAGAAATGGATGGATGGATGGATGTCTTTGGAGAATGTGTGAAGAAATAACCATACCCAGAGAAAACACAGGCAAGATGGATTGTATTGATGTATGTGCTGCTCTTGTTGGTTCCTCTTTGCCAAAATCTTCTCCTTGGATTATGAAATGATGATGGCCGTTCAGTATTCCATATACTGCATGGAAAATTGCGCAGTATCTCTATGGTGTAACCTGCTTTCGAAATATCACATCACGTCCGGTAAACCTAGTGGTGGATAGCGTACCTGTCCTAGCACTGCATACTTAAAACGCAGTTTTTAATCCATTTACGAAAGACAACTTCCTAGAAGTAACATGCATGTTTTACATAACATATTAACAAAGGATCTACAGTATGATAGGGTGATATTAAACAGACCCTATGAAATCTGACCTTTGACCTTTGCAATGCATATTATAGTATCAACATCTGTTGGTAACATTTTGGACCATATTTTGGTCCGCAGAAATACATAAAATGTGCATTACAAAGAGAAAAATGAAAAAAAACTGTTAGGCTTATTATCCTCCTGAGTCTCAACCTATTCATTACTATTCATTCATTCCTGTTCCATTTCGATGCAGCAATACAGCATTTTCACATAATTTATGTGAAAATGCATCACATATGTACCCCGGGATTGGCTAGCAACCTAAACAGAGTGTACCCGCCTTTTGCCCAAAGTCAGTTGAGATAGTATCCAGCTTCTGTATGTCTCTAACAAGGACGAACGCAATAGAAAATTGATTGATGGATTATTCCAGAAAAGGAGCAGCTTCAACAAGGGTTGCTAAGTCGGGTGCCCAGGCGTCCAGATTTGCCCTACAAAAAGTGGCTGGCAGACATTCAAAAATCCATCCAACCATTTTCTATACAGCTTATCCTGTTATGGGTCAGAGGGAGCTGGATCCTTTCCCAGTTGACTTCGTACAAAAGATAAATTCTACACCCAGTGCACAGAAACAGTCCATTTTCACAGACACAAAGCGGATTAATCAACTACTTTATTAGACACATTATTGCATAACTATAAAATTAATAAAAAATGCAAAAGAGCATGAAATAAGAAGCAAGCTCAAAATAGATCAAGCGATAAATACCAAATAACCGAAAAGATACGTTCACCCTCAAAAATTGCACTGTCATCTGAAAACGATGAGTAATAGAATTTGAGCTCACCGTCGGGATCTCTCAGCATGCACTTCCAATTTTGAGTGAGAACTCGAAATTTCACGAAGATTTGGCAGTCCTTTATGTCCTTCGTGAACCGTGACTTATTGACGCATGAAGCGCCAGGACTCATCTAATGACACAGCGGCAGACCACTGAGAACCGCCAGTCCATGAAGACGCGTGACAGTGCGCCGACAGCTCCGAGGCCGCTCAGCCAAATCCAGCTGCTCGACGCTAATGACGCGCCGTGAAATATGGAGGCTGGCACCCGTCAAGAGGACGATCCGAGGAGAAGCGCCTAAGAAGGCATTATCAGGCTTGGGGCTTGTCGAGAATAAACACCATTTGTATCTTTGGTCTATTTATCATGTGGCTGCTGGTGACCTCTCTCCTGCTGATTGCATTTCCATTAGTCCTACTTTGCAGTTGAAAAATGCACTTTGGACATAGGAATGGAATGCAAAAAACGTGCGAGGGTAATAACAGCTTCCCACTGCTTCATTGCTTATTTTTCCGTTTTTAAAAACACATTTGGTGTGACTCCATACCCATCTGTGTGTAGTTTCATCTGGAAGGTGAAAAGCAAAAAAAGGATACGATTAAGTTGAATGGCATAAAATAACAGAAAATTCAGAGGCAATAAACACATTTTTGGAATGTATCGTGTTTGAATTCAAATGGAAGCCATCGCCTAAGGGTTTTAAAAATATAATCTTGGGAGAAGTGAAAGAAGCAGTGATGTTCAGCTTAAGTGTTCCTTTCATGTGTATCATGCAGGTGCTGATATGGTCCCACTATATATCCCAATAGCATAAATGTTTACAATTTTCTCCCTATAAAAATCGGCCCTGTATATATGTTTAGTCAAAAGGGATCAAAATGTAGCTCATGCTCAAGGATCATTCTGTAATTCCCTAGTGTGGTTTACAGGATTATTTCCTTCACGACTTCACATATGGATTTTATATTCAACACAGAGAGGTGATTTCATTATAAAAATTGTATGCAAGATGATATCTTTGAAGCAATTTCTTGTCCGTGTGACTTGTTAGACCTCAAAATTGTTGGTCGGTTATGATTGAGCTTGATGATTTCTGCCAGGCAACGTGCAAAGTATAATTTGGTCTCAGAGAAAATAAAAAAAATGATTGCTGTCTCTTACAGTGGAACAAAAGCGTACATGGGACACAGAATTTACACATTATGAATTTCAAACCATTTACTTGCCTGAGATTAAGGAGGGGAATGCCACATCAAATATGGCAGACATGAAGCGACAACAAAATCACTCAAGCTGGACTTTACTGTGTTCATACTCTACATGAAGAATGTAAAATCACAATTAATCTTTACCGATTTATATGACAGATCTTTATATTCTTCTCACTTAAATGTAAAAGTGACTTAACATTTAGGTAACATTTGCTCAGCTATCGATGAGCTAAACTGTGAAGCTAACCCAGCTAGCCTGCATCTTCATACGAATGTTTGATACATATTTTTGACTAAAAACCTTGCATGTCGCTATTATCGTTTTCCCATTTTATCAACAATATACTAATTGAATGTATATTTAATCACCTTTAATCTCCTTATCCTCATTAGGGTCACTGACTTGCTAGAGACTATTCCAGATGTTTTCAGGCAATAGGCGGGGGACGCCCTAGACTGGTTGCCAGCCAATCGCAGACAGCTTATATTCATCTTTTTTTAAAGACATTATAAAAACACAAAAGAAAAACAACACCAAAAAAAACAAAACAATGACTTAAAATATGACTCACCATAACCACACTTCAACAGCACACGGTTGTTTGTATACGGGGCACAGCTCACGCAGCATTTGTTATCCATCGATCCATTTTTGGAACCACTTCTTCTCACTCGGGTCGCAAGTGTGCAATAAAGTTGTCATTAGTTATAGTGGGACATAATCTGGCACTTAAATTTGCAGTTAGCCTGATGTACAATTGCACTGCAGCATGGGGAATCTGAGCATGTGGCCAGTTTCAATCATTCATTAAATTCAATAGTCCCCAGCATAGCGATTTTCTGCAAGTTGTTTTTCCAGATCACCTGTTTTGTGTATTATGGACCTGGCGTCGGACGACTCGGCCGCAGAGTTTGAGTGGTTGGAATTTGGATTAGCCTAGTAATAGCAAATCAGGGCAGCTCTGCTTTTGTTCACATTTACTCCGACAGACCCGGCGATCATCCTGCATGTGGCGGGTCTTCAAACTGCTGTCTTTATTCTGAAATTGCCACGACATTTTTCTTCTTTGTGTTTAGGCCAGGTAACAAACTGAATCATCATGACATTCGAACCGAGACATTTTGTGACCCAATACAAAAATGTTGTACCTCTGGTAATTAATCATTGTCAATTTTGCAGAGATCTGCAGTGGTATAGAAAATAACTGCACTAATTGCTTTGCGTAATGGTGAACCATACCCAAGCTTGCGAGATGGACGCAAGTTGCCTCATTACTTTCAGTTTTCAGGTCTTCTTAATGATCAAGTTTGACACTGAATAGAGCCGGCTCGTTTGTTCTCGGGCCGTGCGGAGTTCACGCCAACAAGCGCTCTAGCTCCGGAGAAAAGTGGCAGGAAGTGACAGATGGGGCTGCAGAGGGGAGGAGAAGCTACGCTCATTTGTTTCTGAGGGCGTCCGCCAGCCTCACTCTACCTCTTATATAAGACACCGTGATCATTGCTGGGGTATTGCTGCACCGTGATGCCATTGCCATTGTTTGTTGTGCTTGTTGTTAGGATTAAACAAGTCTTTCCCACCTTTTTTATTCGCATGAAAAAAAGTCTCACGGCATACCAAACGGAAATATTTTTTAGCTTTTTACTATCAAAATAATGAGGGTGCCGTCTCAGTTGTTACAGGTTTACTTATTGTGAAATTTGGGCCTGTTTAGTTGAACACAAGCTGGAAATACTCGGAGAGGAAGACACACATGGAGTTCTTGCGGAATACCACTTAGTGTTTCCTTTTTTGTTTTCGGGGCAGTCATGCTTGAAAAGCTCAGCTCATAGGAAATATGCTTGGGTGGTTTCTCTCATTTTCAATGATTTTGCGAGTGGGCATTATTATTCCCTCTGCACTGTGTGTGGCTGTTTGAATTTGGGGATGTGTTTGGCAAATTGGTAGATAGTTTTCTGAGCTCTCTTTTTCACCGTGGTTGTTTGGGGCCTGTGACGATGTCTCAGACCCATTGGCATGTAGAGCGCGGGGCCGAAAGAACGAAAGCAGCAAAGAACATGTATTTGAGTCACGTACCGTATAGCGGCAATCAATAATATGAAAATTGTGGGCATCAACCTCGAGAAAAGTACGTCTTTTCCCCTACAGCCCAACTCCTTCCCCACGGAGGAGGTCATTAAAATGAGATGAACCCATCCCCTCCTTTTAGCTGCCACTCATTCAATTATCATTTTAAAGGTCTCGTATTGATAAAATTATTTTTTTTTAGCTTTCAATCACGTTTCAATGTTAATTTATCACATGAAACACCTCCAAATTGATAGGTTTCTAAGAATTTCTTGCATAATATTTGCTCTCAGCACCCGAGCAGATAATGAGGGCTGTTCATTCTCTCTTCAGTCTTGGTAATGTCACAGTAACGAGAAAGGCCTTCATACCTCCTCTACACCACCCCCTTACCGCTCGTGCAAGCATGAATGCACGCCTACCTGGTTAAATTATTCATTCTGGAATTGGTTTTAAACCGAGTAGGCTAAGTAAATAGCTAGGTTTCACTTATTAGTTATACAGTTTTACCATACGAAATGTCCAAGTGACGAAAATGTGTGTTGGGGAGCACATGGACGGACGACCAATGTTATAGTTGGTAATTCACCTGTGCGTGAATGTGAGTAGCGGTTTCCCGAGAGGACCGATTTGAAAGGAGGAACAGGTGTTGCTGTTGTCTTGACACATCTTTTGCTTTGTTGGCTCTCCAGTTCATTCTGATATCAATAAAACACCTGTTTTGCGCTCCTTCATTCACTCAGCTGGTATAGGCTCCAGGATATTTGGCTTAATATCAATGTCATGAAGGGGGCACAGGAGCCACAGTGAGATGTATCACTTCCTGATTAGAAAAGGTCTTTCTAAAAAAAGAAAAAACTTTGCATTTCGCAAGAAATTAAATGGCAATGTGCCAAAGGTAAGATTTAAAAATGTTTTATCTATTTATCTGACTGTGGAAAGTTTAAACTATCATGATATGGCCCCTTTAAGAATATGGCTCCTTTAAAAAGGCAAGCTTTGTCATTGACAAGATTGCACTGATCTGCAGCTTACTTTAGGTTGAACTCAGCAAGAGACAGTAGACTGGAAAAAACACTTAGTTTTGTCACTTAGCAACCAGCGCCAAAAATGGGCACACTTGCACTGTGACGCTGAACTGCCTGCGCCACGCAGGGCTCTACCCCATGGTGGGCACTACACAAATTAGGTCCACTGTGAAAGCACTATACCGTGTGTTTGATGAATGAAAGCTTAAGATGCAAATTGGAATGCACGTTTAAATGTAAAAGAAAAATAGAGAAAAATACATGAGAACATGCTCCCAAAGAAAGGAATATTAAAATCGAAAGCAAAGAGAACAAAACCAGCTTGTTTTTATGAAACATTGATCACTTGAAATTGGTCAAGTGGCTCTTTGCGGTTGGGATAAATGTTCAAGTGCTATGTTCCCTCGGCAGCTTGACAAAATCAAACAAGTACTTCTGGCATAGCTTATTTCACATGCTGTTGTCATCCCAGGAAATGCAAGTATTTCCACTTTATGATTTGGACTTTATAGCATCATAACGTTGTCCTCCTGTCTCCTCATGTATCCTATTTTTTGCCAATAAATGAGAGCAGGTTTTATCTTATTTTGTCATTCTTATAATAAGATCAACAACCAGTCCACTAAAAATGTCTCTTAAAGTTGCTGCTTACAATCAGTTAGTTAAAGAATTGTTCGGAATTTGCTACAGGGCCAGTAAATGGTGCTGTGCTGCCATCACGAAAGAGAGACAACTCGCATGTTTTCCGGTTAGTATATAATAGTGCTTGAGCAGCCTAGAGCATGATAAAACACATATCGATAAGGCAGCCATGTTGGGAGTGGCCATTTTCCCATCGATGATAACTGATTTTAGCGTAACTGAAATGACACCGCTTAAGGAGAATGTTGTATTTATTCACATTTATGGCTGTGCTTCACTTATGTCATCTATGTCATCATGTCTTTTCAAGCAGTTTCCAGCTTTTCCTTGCATACTGTAGTGGGCATTTTGAGACTATTAAAATAGTGCAAAAACAATGATTTTGTGCTGTATTGCATGGAAGTGTGGTGCTGCCAAAGCAGAGTAAACATACTTGCAAATACGTTCAAATATACTTGTATGCTAAATGCTAAAATAAATCTGGTATTTATTTGTCTGGTCCAACTTAGAGGAAGGAAACATATATAAAAAAAGAAAATAAATAGCAGGGTAAGCCTGGAATAGATATTGTCCATCCAGCCGTTACGTCCATCCATTTTCCAGAGCCGTTCATCCTCACTAGGGTCACTGATTTTGTAATGAAAATCCATGTAGTAGATAGAGGATGACATTTTTTAAATAAATAAAATTGCTCTTTTTTGACTGGTCTAAAATTTAAAGAATGAAAAATTGTAAGAAAAATAGAGACATATACCTGCAATAGAAAAAGTCATGGTCATAGATGAAATGCGCAATAGAGTAAAGCTACAATAACCGGACCGTGATGTAATTCAGGAACACTGCATTTGCAAGTAAGCTGGATCATAATTAAGAATATGTACTCGCACATCTGTTCAGATGTATTTAAATGTGTTTGAAGATTCATGCAAATACGGTCAATGCAATGAGATGGCGTCCAGTCCAGTGTGTACCTCACCTCTCATCCAAAGTCACCAAGGATTGGCTCATTTGCATTGTACCTTAATGAGGACATCATGTAAAAGTATAACCTTCCAAACTTTGTGTTTATTTTTTTTTTAAACCATGATACATTTGCTTCTGTGTTCTTGGACAGCTTAGCCTCATTTGCCACCTCGGCCAATCACATTATAATAGCACTTGGCTGGGAACCGGTCCAGGCTGTACCCAGATTCTGCCTCTAGTCAGACGGGGAAGGGCCAGCTCACCCGTGACCCTAATGAGGACAAGTGCTGAAGAAAATAGTTGATCGATTTCACACAAAACACTCACCCACTGTGATGGCTGTGAAAACACAGCTCCCAATATCTGGTGCTAAATCTGTTGGATAACAGTTGTTTGTGTTGCCTGTGTGTTTCTCTGAAACACATTGCTGTAAAACAGTTTCCCCACAAATGTGACACATGCAGTTTTCAACACGTAATATTACGGTTGCTGAATTATGTCCTGCAATGGCCACTCTTAATTGCTGTGCCAGAGCAGAGACTCATTAGTAAGAGTCTCAAGCACTTCTCGCTGTCCGCCTTCCACTGCTGTCACTTTTTGGACCAAGTCAGCCGTTCAGGATTATAAAGTCTACCTCGTCTCATTTGCATCCCTGCCGGAGCCTCCACATTTTCTCCTTCCCGCTGCAGTGTCTGCAGGTAAGATCACACCTTGAAAGAAAAG